>NW_027185852.1:8913860-8960184 GCF_028583685.1 Petaurus breviceps papuanus
CGTGTGAGTATGAGTGTGTATGTGAATGGGTGTGTGTTTGTGAGTGTGTGAGTGTAAGTGTGTTTGTGTGTGAGTGTGTTTGTGAATGGATGTGTTTGTGTGTTAGTGTGAGTGTGTTTGTGTGTGAGTGTGTGAATGGGTGTGTGTTTGTATGTGTGAATGGGTGTGTGTTTGTGTGCATGTGAGTGTGTGTATGTGAATGGGTGTGTGTGTGTGTGTGTGTGTATAGGGATACTTCTTCTGACTTGAAAAGAGGCAGATATAGAGTTCACAAAAGGAAAAATCTCCTAATTAGAACCATGCTTAAGCCTTGAAAGCAGGGGCTTTATTTTTTGACTTTGTTGTCCCAAAACTTGGCCTGCCACCTGGAAAAGGGCAGGCTCTTCATAGGTGCTTATAGCCTGGCTAATTGGAGAGGGCATCCTTGGGATGTCGTGGGCTTGGCCTCACACAAGGCTATCTTTGAGCCAAGGCTGGTTCACCCCTTGGGTGTATAATAAAGGGGATCCTTGTTTGGTCACAGGTTTGGCTCAGTGGCTTCTGAGCTACTTGAAGACCTAAAATTCTGTGGTTCTTCCTTTGGTGAATCTGTGAATCTTGTGGGTCTTGTCCAGCACCAGAAGCTCAGTTAGGGCAGAGTTATCAAACCATCTGTGCTCTCTGGGGCACAGCAGGGAAGATCAGAAAGCTCTGGGTTCAAGTATGAGTCTGGCATTGTATGATCCTAGGCATGTCATTGAAACTGAGTGCTCTAGACAACACTACAATTCTAAGGTGTGCAGAAAGTGCAGCTGCAGTGGAGGAGGGTGTTTGCTCACCTGGGACTTCCCTATACTAAAGAAATCCGAGGTCTCTCTCTAGCCTTGCCATCTACAGGGCAAGCCCTTATCGTGAAGCATTGCCTTCCTGGGACATAGCCTGGAGATTCCCTGAAGTGAGTGGCTACATCCCCCATATTTTCTTCCCCTCCCCTGGTCAAAGGGCTGATGTGGAGTGAGTGAATCTACTTTCCCTTGCCCTGGGCCCCAGGGAGCTAAAGCATACCGTAAATGTTACCTGGACTCCTTAATATTAAGGCAGCACCAGTAAGGACTCTGAGTGTCTGACAGCTGTCCAATTTCTCTGGGCAGACTGAATATAAAATGAGTCACATTTTTCCAGACAAACCAGACACTTCACTTACTTCCAGTGGGAAAAGGTCTTGTTAACTTTGGAGACTCGAGGCTTGGATTCATTGGTTGGACAGAACCCCAGATCTCAGGCTGATCTAAAGGGACTGAGGACACAGAAAGGAGAGTTATGCAGAGTCTAGACACAGAAACAACAGCGGTGCTCAGAGTTTCCATATTGTCTTTGTCAATTGAGTATTATTTTTCCCCCGAGCGTCAACGAATTAACTTGAAGAAGTTCAGTCTGTCACTGGGATTGTGTAAAACCATGGATGTGTCTGTGGCCCTAATTCCAGGTCCTACGCTCAGTCCCCTACACGGCATTGCTTCTCTTTGTGTGGGCCTCCAATACACTGCTGCTGCTGCTACTAACAACAATTATAATAACGACAATAATGATTGTGGTGGCTGTTGTTCAGTCATGTCCAAATCTCCATGGCCCCATTGGGGGTTTTCTTGGCAAAGATCCTGGAGAGGTTTGCCATTCTTTCTTCAGGTTGTTTTACAGATGAGGAAACTGAGGCAAACAGGGTGAAATGACTTGCCCAGGGTCACTCAGCTTGCAAGTGTCTGAGGCTGTATTTGAACTCGGGTCTTCCTGACTTCAAGCCCAGAGCTCTATCCCATGCACCACCTAGCTGCCCAATAGTAATGACGATGATGATGGTGACTATGATGATAGTCAGCACTTCAATGATGCCTGAGTCATTTTAAAGCAGTTAAAATCTTTTCTTCCCGAATAATCATCTCAGGGTATGTTCTTGGTGGAATTCACTATTTTTCAGTGATGAAATTTCTGGTGCTGGCTGAAAAGGCATGTGCTAATAGCCCCTCGGGGCACCATTTCCTTATCTGTCCCCTGTTAAAATGGCAGTGGGTGCTGGGGAATGGAGCTGTGGCCAGGCTGTTGGACTTGAAGTCAGGGAGACTTGGGGTCAAATTTTCCTTCTAGCCCTTGCAGTGGTAGGGGGTATGACCTTGGGCCAGTCATTTTGACCTGTGGGCCTCAGTTTCCTCATCAGCACAAAAGGGATACTAATGGCTGCATTGTCTATCTCATGGTGGTTGTAAGGATCAGATGGGCAAACACTGATGGGTGAAACTCTGCAACCTTTAAGTGCTATATAAATGTCACTGACTATTATTGATAACAACACGCAATAACACACCGGTGTTTAGTTGTGCATGTTTTTTTTTAAGCACTTGGGGTTAAGTAACTTGCTCAAGGTTACACGGCCAGTTATTTCTGGGTGTGGTGCTAAGTGTCTGAGCCCGGATTCGATCCCAGGTCATCCCAACTGTGGGGCCGGTGCTCTTACTCGCTGTGCTACCTGGCCACCCCTAGTTCTGCATTTTCAAGGGGCTCTGAGGCAAGGAAGGCATTTGTTTATTTCATCAAGACTTTTTTAACCCCAAACTTGAAGCTGAAAATACTTGGTAAATGTCCCAGGTCTTAAGTCATGAAAAACAAGCCTGTGATGAGGGGCCCAGGAATGAGCAGTGCCAAGGGCAATCTGACACCAGACCTGAAAGGGATTCCATAGACATGGTTTCTTATTTCTCTTCCCATTTGGTTCAGTTTCAAAGAAATGGAATGATGATTTCTTTATTACAGCTTTCTGTTCTTTTGGTCAGGTCATAAATAAAGGCAACAAAGGGAAAGGGGGAGCATTAGGCAAGGAGAAGAGAGGGAGGGGCTTTGTGGGTATGTAGAATGCCAAAGCTGAACCTGGAGGCAAATTTTTTATGAGTGACAAAGACCAGGGAGGGGTGATCAGGCTGTCTCCACGGCTTGTGCAGAATCATGGAATGTGAATCTCTAGGAAGCAGGCACCATCGTTCCATGTTTGTCTTTATCTCCTCAGGACCCAGCATGGCACCCGGTATACAGTCAGTGCTAAATAAATGCTCTCGTTACAGTTTGCACAGCACTTTACGTATAAGAACTTCACTGTAAGTCAATGAGGGGGGTGCTATAGGTGTCATTTGCAGCTTAAAAGGTTGAGAAATGAATGTCCTCATCTATCTATGACTCACAAAGCCAACAAACATCCAAACTGGAATTTGGACTCAGCTCTTCCTGAGTCTGGCACTCATAGGATCATATATCTGGAGCTAGTTTCCAATTAATTTTTAATCTCTTTTCTGTGGCCTTTTATTAAAAATAATTTTTGTTGGTTCATGATCTGGAAAGGATACATTTAATATTTCTGCCTTTCTGCATTGATTGTGAGGTTTTATGCCCTAATACATGGTCGATTTTTGTGTGGGTGCCATGTACCACTGAGAAAAGGCGCATTCTTTTCTATCACCATTCAATTTTCTCCAGAGGTCGATCTTATCTAACTTAGCAGATCTGGAGCTAGATGGCACCTCAGAGGTCATTTTAATTTTACCCTTTTGTTTTCAAGGAGCCAGTGAGGTGGGGTGGTGGGCAGAGTCAGGAAGACCTGTGTTTGAATCGTGCCTCAGACATTTACTAGCCGTGTGACCTTGGGTAAGTCAACATCACCTTTCTCAGTTTCAGTTTTGTCTTCTGTAAAATGGGGATAATAAAAGCACTTATTTCCCATGGTTGTTATGAGGATGTAATGAAATATCTACAAAGCATGTTACACACCTTGAAGGGTTATACAAATGCTAGCTATTAATAATGATGTCATTATCAGCACTACCATTAATAACAAGGACAAGCTGAGTCCCCAAGGAGTTCTTGCCAGGATCACACAATGAGTGAGTCGTCCCATCCTATATACCACATTGCCTCTCTCTGTGAAGGTCTTCAATAATAACAATTATGAATAATAATCCTAGTTAGCAAGTGTACAGCACTCTAAGGTGTGCAAAGAACTTTGTTACCATCTCATCTGATCCTCACACCAATGGGGGGTAGGCGCTATTATCACCCCCAATTATAGATGAGGGAATTGGGGCAGAGGGAGGCTGAGGGGCTTAACCAAATTCATACCATACAGTCAATGCTTGAGGCAGGATTCGAATTCAGGTCTTCTGGATTTGTAGTAAAAAATATTCTATGTTAGAAAACCTTTTTAGCTTCATAATTATATCCTGGTATCATCATCCCACCACCTAGATCCATATTTGGGGGCTAAGGGGTGGGGAATTGCACCCTCTGAGTAGGTAGAAGATCTGACCTCAAGTCTTCCCTCTGACACTGGCTGTGTGACTCTGGGCAAGTCATTTCACTTCTTAGGACTCTAGTCAACTCTAGAAAGGGTGCTGACCTGTACTGGGAGAGAAAGTTTTTTCTCCTGGAAGTTTCCTCTAACAATAGAAGTCCAGTCCCTACAGACATACCCTCAGTAGAAAGCTCCTTGGGAGGCAAGGATTGTTTGGGGTTTGGCTTTGCTATCTCTAGCTCCTAATTTTCTTTTTAAGATGAATTTTATATTTTTTTCTGTGATGTTTGAGGTCTTGATTTATCTAACAAAGGTAAGACACAACAGAACTCCATTTTAACTACTACTTATGTGGAAATGTGGCAAGTAGAATCACATTTTTTGAAATGAAACTATTTCAGCCACAAAAAGTCAGATGTGGCTCGGTGAGCCTGCTGTTCTGTCCCCTACATAGATAGCACAAAAAAGTGCCAGCATTTCACATGTGAGTCTCTATAGGAAACTTCAGTGAAATTCATACCAACATTTCCATGGTTAAGCATCCCGATACCTCCAGCCTCCTGGGTCTAATATGTGCTGCTTATCTCCCTCCTGCCTCCATCTAATGGTCCTGTGGGTTTCAGTGTATGGATGGTTCAGCTGAGCCAAATGGAATGCTCTAAGAATACATCCTATCTCTCCTCAAGCGGCTCTGGGCATTGGCAGAATTATAGACTTGAGGAGTAGAGGCTGTCCCTTGAGAGCAGAGTGTATATTATCTCAGTCGTGACTAAGTTAAGTTATTTAAGCCCAGATGAAATTTAACCTTGCCATGCTTAATCTCTACACAGGCCCAGCCGAACGACTGAAACTCATGAGCTCATTCCTTCCTAAAACGTTCTAGTTCTCAGTTGGCCGAATATGGATGGGTAATCACTGGCTTTTCAGCCTATCAATGATACTAGTCATGGGCCAGCCAACAGGTGGCCTCTGCTGATGTCACAGGATGATAGATCCAGGCCTAGAGGGGTCTTTGGTGCTGAGTGTAACTCCATTATTTTACAGATGAGGAAACTGAGGTCTTTCATTTCACAGCAAAATGAAATGACCTGCCTAGGGCCACATAGCTAGGAAGTGTCTGAGGTGAGGTTGAAAGTCAAATCTTCCTGATGCCAAATCCAGGACCCCATCCATGACCCCAAACTACCTCCTGCAGGGAGCCTTTTCCACACCCCTCTCAATTCTAGTGCCTTCCCTCTGTTGTTTCCAATTGACCCTATCTACAGCTTGTTCATATGCAGCCGTTCACATGCTGTCCTCCCCATTAGAATGAGTGCAGCCACTGACTTTTCCTCTTTGTGTTCTCAGTGCTTGGCATGGGTCCTGGTACACAGTAGGCACTCAATGAATGTTTATTGACTGATGCTGCTTCTCACATTGCGATGGAATAGAAATTCATGAACCCAAAAGCACCCAGACCTCAAAGAGAGGGACAAGGGGAAAGGGGACTGGGTCAGTGGTCCTGCCCCTGTCACCCAGGACACTCCAGATGATGTCACTTTGAATGGCGGATCATGTGGTTCGTTAGGCAACTGACTCCACGAGTTCATTGTGATATTTTCAGGGTCCTATTATGTTTGTGGAAGGTTGGGGGAAGATAGATGGCGGGTGGTTCGGGTAGCCTTTGACCTTTAAAATGGGAGCAGCAGTGGGGGAGGTGCTAATCTCGTTTTCGTTAATACCTCCCTTTTCCATAATAAGCATTTATTATTATTATTATTACTATTACTATCTGTGCCAGGCAGAGATACACAGACACACTAGGCTCAAAGGAATTCTGGGATTGGGCACCTCTGGGGCAGGGCAGGCAGGGCGCTTCCTACCTTCAGATTTCTGCTCTTCGAATGTCGATTCCAATGGAGGACCAAACAGTGGGGCCAGGGCCATGGGGTCGTCTGGAGGTTTTTTGCTAGATTACACACATTCAAGGCAAATGCAGAAAAGATGAGAATGTTAATACCCTGGGTAGCGAATTGATGAATACTTGATTGTCACATAGTTTTTGGAATATTTCTTCTTGTGAGGAAGGGGTTGTGTGTGTATGTATGTATATTTGTGTGTGTGCACATGTGTGTATAAGTGTACTTGTCCTGATTCTCTTAGTTTTTAAAAATCACCACCACCACCACCACCATCATCATCGTCATCACCACCATCTTCTCCTTCTCCTCCTTCTCCTTCCCATGCAAATACTTATCTGTTTATGTTTTGGGCTTCTTCTGCCCCCAGAAAATGGAAGCTCCTTGAGGGCAGGAGTAGTTTTTTCTCTGTCTTATCCCAAACCCTAAGCACAGCATCTGTGACATTTACGCCTACCTGGTCTCTGCCTTCTCCCCTGCCCCAGGCCTTCCATGAGTCTGTTTCTAGCCGGTGTGTACAGGATTATTTACATTTGATTGTGAGCTTCTTCATGGTGGAGACAGTGTTTTTGCCTGTCTTTGCATCCCCAATGCTCAGCACAATAAAGTGGGTCAAAGATTAGTACTGGAAGAAGCCAGCAAATCCAATCATCTTATTCTACAAAGGAGGAAACTGAGGCTGACAGAGGTAAACAACTTGCCCAAAGTGTATGACTCTGGTAGCCTCATCTGCAAAATGGGACTAATAATAGCCAGGGTTATTGTGAAGACAAAATGAGCTAATATTTACAAAGCATTTTGGAAACCTTAAGTCCTATATAAATGCTAGCTATTATTAAGTATCTGAAACAAGATTCAAATTCCAGTCCTTCTGATTCCACATCCAACATGCTGACTCCCATATTCTTGGGACTGAGAGACCCGGTGCCCTGTCTTTGAGACACCAGTTAAGGGCCATGTGGGCTAAATAGCAGGAAGAGGTTTTGACAAATCTACCTCCTCAGGATCTAATTAGATCTCTCCCCTCTAAGTGGGGTGGAAACAGAGAGGAAAAGAGCCCCATGCCATTCCTCTTCCTCACATCTTAGTGATTCACAAGAACTCTCTAAGGCTATATCTAAATGAGAGCTTAGTAAATTCTTGGATTATATATGTGCATGTGCATTTAGCTTTGGTCAAGAAATAGGATGTGTGGAATCCCAGCTCTACATGCAGAAAAGAAACCTGAGAGTGAAAGTAATTATTAGGGTTAGTAATTATTATTAGTATTATTATTATTTTATTATAATTTATTATAATTATATTTATAGTATTATTATTATTATTATTATAATTATATTTATAGTATTAATATAATTATATTTATAGTATTATTATTATATTATTAGTATTATTATTAGTAATTATTAGGGCACGATGATTCTGTACAACCAGATGAAATAATAATATTGTAGAACATAATAATGCAGCATAATGCAAGCTCCTTGAAGGCAGGGACTGTTGTTTTTGTCTTTGAATCTCATGTCTGGCACAGAATAGCTTAACAAATACTCGTTAAATTGAAAACTGATAGTGGGAATATATGGGAAGCTAGAGGATACTATAGTGCATAGAGAGCTGGACCTGGAGTCTGGAAGACTCATCTTCCTAAGTTAAAATCTGACCTCAGACACTAGCTGTGTGACTCTGGGCAAATTACTTCATCCTGTTTGCCTCAGTTTCCTCATCTGTATAAAGAGCTGGGGAAGAAAATGGAAAACCACTCCAGGATCTCTGCCAAGAAAACTCCAAATGGGTTCATGGAGAGTTGTACAGTCTCAAAACATCTTTATAGAGGACTCCATTGGTTTTAACAATAGCCCTCTGTTTATGCAACTCACTGGGTGATTTAGAAGATGAATGAAAGGACAATCAGAATCCTAGATTTTAAACAAATAACAGTGGAGTGGAAAGAACCCTGGATTTCAAGTCAGAGGACTTGGGTTCAAATCCCAGCTCTGGTCTTCATTAGCATTGTGACCTTGGACAATTCATTTTCCTTCTTATAACAGGCTGTTTCCTACTTTGCAAAATGGGGCTCTTGTAAACCTTCCCTCTGAGATTACCTTCCGTTACACTGTACATATCATGTACATGCCTAGTTATTTGCATGTTGTTTCCCACATTCAAGTATATGCTTTTTGAGGCCAGGACATTTTTTTGTCTTCATATTCCTAGTACTTGGCACAGAATAAGCTTATCAGTGGATGCTGACCATTTGACTAACTGGACCAGGTGATCTCTCAGGCCTCATTGAACTCTAAAGCTGAGATCCAATGATCAAAATTTGTATTAATTGTCCAATTTGTCTGATTATGCATAAGGAAGCTGCAGTGCTAATAGGATTAAAGATCTTTCTTTCCATTAATAGGCTTCATGTGGAGCCCATTAAGGGAAGCTTGCTTAGGGGAGGCTTGCTTGTTGGAAGGCTTTCACACCTTTTGCTAATTTCTAATTAGGCACTGAGTCAAAGGGTTGTAATGCCTTCTGGCTCTGAGAAGTGTATATATACCCTGAGTTGGTATTTTGCTTTGGGGGCTTGCTCATGAGAAGGATCTTGGGATTCCCTGGTTGAGATTCTGAGTGACTGTATGTTCAGAGCTCCCCACCTGCTCAGATGTAAAGGCTCTCTTGATCCAGGGATGTATGTAAAGTGTATAGCTGATTCAGGCAGAGTCCTGTCTGTTAGTCTTTACTTCTCTGCTTGTATTTTCTCTGAAGTTCAGGGAGTTGAATTTTCCCCTGAACTAGTGAATGTAATTAAAAAAAGACTGTTGACCCCTTAAACAGCTATCCTTCCTAGTAAAGCAGATCTAAGAACCTGTGCTAGCAGCCATCCTGGGGATGCCAGTGTGGTTGCTGCTACAGAAGCATGTTATCTTTAGGCATTTCTCTTTTTCCATGTAATACTAATAACTTCTTAAGCAGAGAAGATGTTAGGGAGTATCTGGTCCTGTTTAGGAACCATAAATATTTAACTTCCTGATCAGAACACATGTATGTTGTAACCCACATATGTGATAGCTAGCACAGTCTGTTACAAAGTACATGGCTTGGGCCATACCTAGGGCAAGCTAACCAGAAGTTTTCCCTGGGTGCAGAAATGTAAAAGGTGCCAAACTCATACAGACCCTCCTCAGTGGCCACCACGGTAACTAATCTCCCCAGGCCACCCTATTTTCCACTTAATTGAATTTCTCTTCATTAGGTGTCCTTTTCTTGTGATGAATGACAAAGGGGGTTTCATGCTGCTAGTCCTAGAAAATATTCTTACTTCCTGCTCATGGATCTGAAATTGCTGGTTGTGGTTCCAATGATGCTAGGTCTCAATCCAGAAAGGACCCTTCAGGTCATGTGCTCTGATTCTTTTATTTCACAGATGTAAAGATGTTCAGTGACACAGAATCCTAGATCTGGGACTGGAAGGGGTGTGAGTGATCATCCAGGTCACCTCCCTCCCCCCCTGAGGAGATCCAAACCCAACACCCATCACTCTGTGGGCCACATAAATGTCTTTTCTAATCAGTGACTCAGGCACTGAGGAAAACATCTCATAAGGCAGAACAGGAGGGAAGCAATTGTGGATTCCAGTTGAGAATGACCTAACCCTTCCCAGAAGGGCTCCTTAGAACAGCACTTAGGAGAAATTTGATTATTTTATGGACTCTCATCTGCAGCCAGACCTCTTCTTAACAGGTAGTTATGGGTACAGTTCAAATCAGAAGGGAGTTGATAATTGGCGCCCTCTGCTCCTGATCTCACGCAAAGCTTACACAACTTTCATACTCACCTTATGAGCTCTGGCGTGGGTGTTGAACGTCGTGGTCTTGCTACCTCTTCACCTGCGGCACAGGACAACATAGGTTTAGGGTAATTCTATCTCCTTCCACTGGGGCTTCTTACATGAGCTACATTTAGATACACGTGCAAGTTTGAGCTCCAACTGGATACATACAAAATCACTCTACATTCAAACCCTTAACATGTAACACCCTGGGTCTGAGAGCGTGTTTGGTCCACTGGCGTATGTTACATTCCTTTGTCTGGGTTGAATCAGATTTTACTGGCACCTAAACTGTTGTATTCAGCCCACAAAGAGAAGACTCCCCTTTGTCAGGGGTTCTGCAGATGCTTTTACTCATCGATTGTCTACATTAAGGAGCTGCTGAGCCAGAGTGTAAAGCATGCTAACCACTGCCGTTCCTTTGCAAGATGCCAAGAAAACAGGAAACTGGAGAATGCACTCGATTTTGTGTGATCCAATCTGTACCCATCCTTCTAGGGGAATTCTACCATGGACTGTATCCCATTTCATTGCTCTGCTTAACTGGCCTTGCCAATACAAGAGTACAAGATCTGTTCAGTTCTGTTCACCCCCATCTCTCTTCCCACTGTGAGGTCTGTTTCACCTAATTCAGAAACTAAATGTCCATGGAGCTGGGCCAGTGTGGAAGCAGGCTGCCCAAAGCATCAGAACTAGCAGAAATGCCAAGCCACATTGGTTGGGAGAATTTAGACATGGGCTACACAGAACCCACAGGAGTTTTCTGGCATCATTGAGTTTTCTTTGCTGTAAGGGAAGAGAAGTGAATTCTAGATAGGCTTCAGAAATTGAGCCTGAGTCCAGATTTCAAACACACACACACATGCACACACAGACACATGTGCACATGAACGCACACAGATGTACACACATGCACACAGGATTCTCAAGAACATATTCCTTGGACAGGATATCCTTTAGATCTGAAATCTGAGCCATACTTACTGGATAAGTTCCTTTTAATTGCACCCTAGAATTAGAAACAGATACTATAAGGATTAGGACCACATATAATATTTGGCATAATATGCAAATTTTGTCATTTCAATTAAGCTGGGCAAAGAAGCAAAGGCAAAGAGGAAAGAAATGGGTTTCACTTGAAACTGGGCTCAAATTGGGAATTACACAGCAGGATCATAAGCTCACATTCACACAGAAATTTGTTTTATATTTAAACTAAAGAAAATAGAGTTAGCTAAATAAAAAGAGAGGAGAAAGGAAGGAAGGAAAAGAGAGAGAGAAGGGAAGAAGAAAGGAAGAAAAGAGGGAACAAGGGAGAAAAGGGAGGAGGAGAAAGAAAGAAAGAAGATGGGGAGGGAAGAAGGAAGCAAGAAAGAAAAGAAAAAAAAGAAAAGAAAAGCAAATCAAAGATTTTTGTGCCAAATAAACCTGTTATCTAGGTGGGATTGGTACTTAGACTTGCTTTGATCATTAAATCAATCATCAATGATCACTGGACACAAGATCATAAATCATTTTCATTAAAAATCTTCTATTTCTTAAGAAAATGAAAATTGGACCACCACAATCCACCCATACACACACATACAGACACAGACACACACACATACATGTAGAGTGCTTTCAATATTTAAAAACTCTGTTCTAGATCCTGCTTGACTTGGAGTAATCTCACACAGACTGGGCACATCCCTTAAGATATATTGACTAGGTATATTGACTAGGAAGACCACCGATACAAGTATAGGTGGAAAAAGGGAGGGAGAAAGAGAGCCATGCCCTGAAGCTACATTATCGTTTAAATGGTGGGTATACTAATTCCAGTCTCTTCGTTCCAGCCAAACCGGTTCACTAGCTCTTTCCCAGTGGGCAATCCGTCACACAGGTGGTGGGCGCACCATGCCTAGAATGCTCTCCCTCCTCCCTGCCACTTCCTGAAACCCCTGCCTCCCTTCAGTGTTCAGCTCAGGTCATATTCATGAGACTATCTCTGCTCTTGTCTCTTTTCTAAGTTGCTATTGTTTTCTCCCTCCTACATTAAAAAAAAATGTTTTTGTCAGATTGTTTCCTCCCAGTAGAATGTAAGTACCCTGAGGGCAAGGACTGTTTTAATTTTTGTCTTTGTTTCTCCAGTACATAGAACAGTGCTAGCATATGCTAAAAAAGAACTTGCTGAATTAAATGTAATTCTCAGAGCTATTCACTTATGGGCAGAGAACTGTCTAGCCTTCCATTTGAGAGCCTCTCTGGGAAGCCTCCTCAGCTCTGAACTCTCTGCTTCTCTTTACTTGCTTGCCACAACACTGGAAATAATAACATTAAGAAAACAATGATTTTAATTGAAGCATTGTCTCCAGGAGTCCCACTGGAGGGAAGAATAAACCACTATCAGCCATTAACACCTAAGTTTGGATTTATTGAACAGAAGAAGCTGGTTAGTCCCTTGACAAAGCTATGAGAAAATGGGACATTGAGCAGATACATTTTGATTGGTGGAAAAGGAATGGAAAGGAAGGCTTGTTTAGTGTGTGTGCATGTTTGTGTGTGTGTGTGGGGGGGTGAGGGTATCATTGCCTTGAAATGGTGGGGGGCAACATAAGGATAGTGGAATCCTGGGGGCTGGACTATGGAATTCCCAAATAAGGAAGAATATACTAGGAATGTCAGTCAGAAGAGAATAAAAAATATTTTCCTCTTTCACAACTTAGCCTGAGAGTCTCCCTCATAGTAATTATGAGCTGTGTATCCATGACCTCTTGGAACTTATTACTATATTCTTTGGTGCAGCCATCTGAAAAAATTACTTGCATCCCTAAAAAAGGACATTCTTATAAAAAAACAAAGCATTGACAGGACTCCTCCTATGAGGAATCCCCCACCTTTCCTGCTTTCTAAGATGTGGTTTAGACAGTGGGTACCATATTGTTTCAAGTTGGGGTGGAGCAAGTCATTTGATATTAACAGAATCCATAAAAATCTCGCCTTAAGTTCCCATAAGTAAGGCTTACTCCTAGAAGGAGGAACATTCAATCCATACGTTTGAACCAGCCTTCTTTTTCTGCCATTTTTTGGTCATTCTAGAGTCTTGAGTCCATTTCTCCTTTGACAAGCCAAACCCAGAAAGGTTTATGACTGGCATAGTCCAGAGGATTGCAGTGGACTGAGAAAACTGAAGACTGTTGAGAAGGGAGCAGAGCTTTTTAATTGTATCCATAGGCTGAAAGAACATCTTCCTCATTTTCTACTCCCCAGCAGACATACCATATGGTTAATGGGCTGTCAAAGGCCATGCAGCAGTCCATCAGAATACTGGGGCCATTGGTAACCCTTCTACCTCAGTGGGATTAGGACCCCTGTCAGAGAATCCTAGCCTCTCAGAGTTGAGAGAACCCTCAGAAGTCACCCCTCTGCCTCTATACCATTTCCAGTACAAGCCATCCAACCTGTATTCAAAGATCTTCAGTCAGGGGAACCTACTACCTCCCAAAGCAGACCACTGCTCTTATAGACAGTTCTTTCTGGTAAGAAGCTTTTCTTGACATCAACCTAAAATTTGACCTTTTGTATCACTCTCTACCCTTCTTGCCAGTGACTTGAAGACAACTATCATGTGCCCCTATTCCTGACATGTTATAGACACTTAATAAATACTTATTAAGTTACTGTTTGAAGTCTTCTCTTTTTCAACCTGAAAAAGTTTCCTTTGCTTCACTCAATGCACAAATTTTTACATTTCTTTTTAAACATAATCTGCCTTTCTTTTTTCAAATCGCATTATCCATGAAACTATCCAAAGTCTAAAATTCTTGTTGAGATTTTTCCCATCCCTAGTTTCAGCATTCATATAATAAGCATTTATTGTTGAACATCAGCAATGGGGAAAAAGAGCCTGGTCTAGTTCCATTAAGTTCAATCAGCACATTTACTAAGTACCTACTATGTGCCTGGGGGTCTCCATCTAAACTCTAGAAATTAGTTCATGTGAACAAAGATCTGGAAGTTTTAGTGGACTGGCTGCTCAACATATCTTAGATATCAGATATGGCTCCCTCAAAGTCAATGTAATCCTAATTTGTGTAGAGATGGAATGTCCAGGACTGAGAAGCAATGAGGGCCCTGCTGCTCTGCTCTGATTAAGGGTTAGATGTAGGAACTGACAATATTTAGTCTGGAGAAGTAAAGAGTCGGGGGGCACACGACATCTGTCTGCAAGTATTTGAAAAGTCCTCATGTGAAAAAAAAGCATTAGATGTGTTCTTCTCAACCCAAGTTATGGGGTGGGGGTGGGGAGGAATACTGGGAAACATATTTTTGGTTCAAAATAATTTTACATTTCTAATTTCAACTGCTTACAAAATGCTTGGGCTGCTTTGGCAAATAGGGGACTCCTAGTCACAGAAGATTGAAGTTGGGGCAATGAGCCTTTTGGGGGCATTTTGTAGATGGGATTTTTCTTCAGGGTTGGGCCTGGGCCAGATAAATTCTGAGATCTCTCTACTCTGCAGTTCTCTGATTTTGTAACCCCTATTTATGTATATGCAACACAGGACCCACATAGGAGAACTCTTCACTGATCATAAGTTCAGGGGATATAAAGAACATACATTTTTAGGAAAATCCCTGAGGTTCCAATGATGTACATCCTAATTTGCCTGTAGAAAAGCAAGTTATGGCCTCAGACACTTAACACCCACCCACATACACACACACACACACACACACACAAACTAGTCATGTGACCTTGGTCAAATCACTTAACCCTAATTGCCTTACCTTCCTACTTCCCCCCTCAAAAAAGAAAAAAAAAGAAAAAAAAAACAAGAAAAACAAGTTACAGAAGGGGAAAGTGGAGAGTTAGATGGCCCAAGTTCAAATTCCACCTCTGACACTTTGTACCAGTGTGACCTTGGGCAAGTCATGGTTTTCTTAGGCTTTGGTTTCCTCATCTATAAAATAAGGGGGTTGGATTAAATGGTCTATAATGTTTGTCTTCCAACTTTAGATCTTTGAATCCCCATGAAAAATGGTTCTTCTGCAAGTCAACTGTTGAATGATACTTGAATATAGATGGTAGGGAGACGGGCACAGCAAGGTATTGAAAGGGGTCACCAACTAGTTAAGACTATGTCTAGGCACGTGTACAAAAATGGAATTCTTTCAAATTACATTAAAAAAATCCAGTTTGAAGTCAGTCAACTGGCCTCTTATCCCCTCCTCTCCACAGGAGACAAAATTTTCTGATATTTTGATTGTCACTTAATTTGGAATTGAGATCTTCCCCTCTTTCTCCCAAAGGGCTGCTTTCAATTTTCTAGTATCCCATTGAAATGTTGGGCTGAGATAATTCCCAATTTGGTTAACCAATACCTGAGTAATAGAACACATGGTACTAGGCTTAGGACAACGATTAGGTTTAAATAGGAAACTGCTCACTATGCAGGAGGAGTAGCGCCTGTTTCTAAGAAATATCTGCTAACTGACATCGATTGAACATGGTTTTTGTGAGAAGCTCTCTGCATCCTTAGAGTAATCAACAGATTGATTGGAGTCGTTTGGAACTAAACAAAGACATTTCTGTCTGTTCATGATGAGAAGAATTTATCAAGCCCTCCCAGGTCCTGATTTCTGATAGGTTGCACTTTGGACACCCTAAGGAGATTTGACTGTCAGAATGCAATCACTGGAGTCCTAGACTGGGATGAGAGTACCTGAATTCAAAGCCCTCCTGCCACTTCCTATTCCTGTGAACTTGGGCAAGTCACTTACCCTCTGGCCTCAGTTTGTTCTTTAAAATGAGGGGGTTGGTCTAGATGACCCTCAAGGTGCCTTCTTCCCTATCCTATGACTTTGGGAACACACCCTCCCTTAAAAAAATCTTTTAAAGTCATGTCCATATAATCCTATCCACAGAACTGCATAGATTATATTCCAAGGGGTGGTCTCATGTTCTGACAAACAACTGTTATCTTTCCTTATTGTCATCTTGACTCTTCTCTCCATACACTTCACACATTCCACACCACACCACATCATACCACACACACACACACACACACACACACACACACACCCTACACAAATTTGTACCCTTGCATATCCCCTAATGGCTGGA
The DNA here is from genome assembly GCF_028583685.1 of Petaurus breviceps papuanus. Lineage (NCBI taxonomy): Eukaryota > Metazoa > Chordata > Mammalia > Diprotodontia > Petauridae > Petaurus > Petaurus breviceps. Next base: position 8,930,003 of record NW_027185852.1, read on the forward strand.
GTTCCCAAGCAGGAGATTAAGATTAGAAGCATTGTTTATCCTGGAAAAGGTCCGGGATATTAGGAAGTACTCACCCTTAGAGGATGTAGCCGTATCTGAAAGGGCTAGCCCTCCTCAGGAGCCTCAGGTACCCTTTTTTAGGACCTCCTTAAAGGATGACCAGCCTCCCCCCAGTGTCTTTGCAGGAAGCTTTCATGACCCACGTTAAGATAAAAAATGAGAATTCTTACCGGGCTGCGCCTCTGTGATCAGCAAAAAGGAAGAGAGAACAGATACCTGGTCAGAGAGTGACAGATCAGTAAACAGACGGGGGCAGCATAGAGTTTCCCACAGTTACCCGAGAAGATCCCCATGGAATAGGTCCCTCCCACTCTCCCAGGAACTGTCCCAGCTTGGGGCATAATGGAGAAGTTCGTAGGTGTACAGTCAGGTGGGAAATGAAGTGACAGATGGCGTGGGGGCCCTCCTTCAATGGGGGCTTTGAGAGGAGCTCTTTCTGTCTTCCGATTAGAGGGTCAAAGGACAATGGAGGGCACTGCTGAGGAGTGAGGGCCAAGGCTGAGGCTGGCTTGCTGGATGGAGAGGTTTCCTGTTGATGTTGATGCTGACTAGTGCTAATCCCAGCTGTTTCTAAGACCCACAGTAGGAATCTGAAGTCTATTGGCTCTCAATGTCAGTACGCTGAGGCAGATCCCTAATGGCTCCTCTTTAGGTAGGGCTCCAGTAAGAAGCTGGAGGAGAGGAGATTTGAGGGACTGGAGACTACTAATGTAAGCCAACTTTTCATGTCATTGTGAGTATAGGCTGTTGTTTTTTGCGTGTGGTGAAGGACAGGAGAGGAAAGCATAGGGACTGAATCTCTGATTTCATTGGGATAGAGAACTCCTAGGTGGGGAAGCTCCCTCTGCCAATGCAGGCCAGCACCTTCTCTGCATCTGAGCCTTAGAGAGCTGCATGAGAAGTCAGGGATTTGCCCAGGGTCACATGGTCAGGATCTGTCACAGAAGTGACTAGAATTTGGAGTCAGAGGACTTTAGTCCTTGGACAATGACTTTCTTGGGGCTTGCTGCTTTCCCCTTCTGGGCCTGTTTCTTCTATAAAGTGACTGGGCCCTAGACTCATAGCATGAGCAGTTACTAAAATACCTAACTAACCTTCTCACTCACCCAGGGAGGAATCTGAGAGCAAACCTTAAATAAAATGAAAGCTAAGATTCATTGCATCTCCTTTTCCATATCCACAAAAACTTGGGTTTTCGAGGAAACAGAATGGTCGTTACTGGGGCAGCTCCTTTCTCTGCCCCTGGTGAATGGCGGGGAGTAGGGGGTGCTTGCTTATGCCAAACTGCTGGCATTTCTTCCTGTAATTCCCCCTCTGCTCTGAACTGGGGCTCTCTCCCAAGTTTACCCATACTCTTTCTATTTTTCTCCAAGGCTCAGTTGAATGATTGGAGCAAGAGAAGACAGGGAATGGGAAGGGCTGGCTGGTTAGAAGTCCCCTGTCATCTACTAAGATGAGCCAAACAGGGGGCACACTTGCTAGCATCACAAAAATGGAAGGGCTGTTATACCCCGAGAGGAGACAATCTCACCCAAAGGTAGGCTACAAATAGCAATTGTGGCTGTCTAGAGAAATCCTGAAGTCTGAGACAGCTGAGGGATGTTGAGTCAATAGCATTTCTCTACCACCTTTTCTAATTCCACATGCATTTAATACCACCTAGTATGTGAAAAGCTTTCTGCAAAGTGATGGGGATACAAAGATGAAAAAAAAAATCATTCCTGCCTTCAGGGAGCTTGCTTGTTTTGCAAATATAATCTTGTTTTAAGTTAAACTCATTATTTTTTATTTCTCATACTTTTAGAAAGTTTAAAATTGTTTTTCAGACTCTTCTTCATGTGCCCTTGATTCCCCCCCAGTCTTCTCTAGAATATTTCCCCCCATCTCTACTCTTTTCTTTTCTTTTCTTTTCTTTTCCTTTCTTTTCTTTTCTTTTCTTTTCTTTTCTTTTCTTTTCTTTTCTTTTCTTTTCTTTTCTTTCTTTTCTTTTCTTTCTTCTCTTCTCTCTCTTCTCTTCTATTTTTTCTTTTCCTTTCTCTTTTTTCTCTTCTCTTCTTTTTTCTTTTCTTTTCTTTTTTTGCTTTTTGGAGGGCAATTGGGTTTAAGTAACTTGCCCAAGGTCACACAGCTAGTTTTTGTGTTAAGTGTCTGAGGCTGGATCCAAACTCAGGTCCTCCTGACTCCAGGGACAGCACTCTACTCACTGCGCCACCTATCCACCCCTCTCTACTTTTCAATCTCTCACAATCTACTGGTTCCAATCCTGCTGCCTGCCAACACTTCCATGTTTTCCCATTCCTTAGGATGCCCCCCCCCCCCCACTGGATCCAGTCATCTCAGCCATTGTCCTCTCTCTGTCTTCTCTTTATCAGATAAACCTCAGAAAGTCTTCTGTATGAAGTACTTCCACTCCTTAGGAGCCCCCCACTGGATCCAACCATCCCAGCCATTGTCCTGTATCCCTCTTCTCTTTATCAGATAAACTTAAGAAAATCTTCCATATGAGGTGCTTCCATTTCTCCTCTCACTCTCATCTAAACCTTCTGCTCTCTGGCTTCTGGTCTCATTATTCACTGAAACTACTCTTCCCAAAGTTACCAATAATCTCTTAACTGTGAAATCTAATCCTCTTACTTGCTTCTAAACCCTCTGCCATCTCACTTCCAACCTAATAATTTGACTGATGCTGCCCTCTCCCAAGTTAACATTTATCTCTTAATTTCCATCTTGAACAGCTTTTTCTCAGCCCTCATCCTGTTCTAACTCTCAGCAGCCTTCAACACCACTGATCACCTCCTGGATCCTCCCTCCTTCCTGGGTCTTCATGACACTGTCCTCTTCTGGTTTTCCTCTTGTTGCTTGGCTGATGATTCTCAGTGCCCTTTACTGTATATTCCTTCAGGTCATCCCACTGGGAGCATCCCACTGGGTACTGTCCTTGGTCCTCTTCTCCTTCTCTCTCTGTACTCTCTTGGCAATCTCATCAGCTGCCACAGGTTCAATTATGTCTCTATATTCTAGCTTTCCTGCTTCCCCAGCTGTGAGTGCCTTCCCTCTAACCCCAAATTACCATGCATTTATTTTGTATATAAGCACCCTGAGGGCAGGAACTGGCCCACTCTATTCCGCTTTGGTCACTCTGTTCTCAGATCTTGTTACTGTGCCTGACACACAGTGGGTAATTACTAAAGGCTTGTTCCTGAAATGATTCCTACGTAAACCACCATGAAGTCTCCAAATTATATAACATTATGATTATAAGAAGGGGCAGCTAGGTAGCACAGCAGTGGATAGAGTGCAGGGTCTGGAATCAGGAAGACTCATCTTCCTGAGTTCAAATCCAGCCTCAGATACTTACTAGCTGTGTGACCCTTCACCCTGTTTGCCTCAATTTCACCATCTGTAAAATGAGCTGGAAAAGGAAATGACAAACCAGTATATTTGCCAAGAAAACTCCAAGGGGGTTCATGAAGAGTCGACCAAGAATCTCCTCTTGGGAGAACAGTCCCAACAAATATTCATCTGACCTTCTCTCAAAGACCTCCAGTGACAGGGATCTCACCTCCCAAGGTCTAGTTTGGGGCTCCTCTCATTATTAGGATGCTTTCCCTAACATCAAGCCACAATTTGCCTCTTTGCAACTTTCACCCATTGTTTCTGGTCTGTTCTCTTTTTTTCCCCACAGGATTTTCCTTCAAATAGTTAAGGATAGGTATCACATCTGTCCCAAGTCTTCTATTCTTCTGATTAAACATCCCAAACATCACTGAGTTTTTTGTGATGTGAATTTGGGTCTCTTCATCATCTATCTCAGTTGCCTTTCTCCATACATGCTTCTGCCAATGTCCTTAGTGGCCAGAACTGAACTGAATCATACAGAATTAGACTGAGCAGGGAAGATGACAGTGGTATATCTCCTCACCTTATTTCTGGATACTTTGTCTCCTCTGATGCCACCTTAGATGACAATAGCTTTTTGTCGCTGCCATATAACACTGTAGCTGCATATTGGGCTTCCCTATCTTTTTCATATAAATGAATATCTAGACTAATTCCTCCTTTATTTCACTTGTGAAGTTGACTTTTTGAACCTGTGAGTGATTTTACATTTACTCCTGTTAAATTTCATCACCCCCCACCTCTGCCCCAGCCATCATTGACAAGAAAACTTTAAAAATTGATCAAGTTGTGAAACAGGAAGAGGGATAAAGGAAAATGATTTGTTGTATTTCTTCAGTGATTTCAGTCATGTCTGAGTCCTTTTAACTCCATTTGGGGTTTTCTTGGCAAAGATACTGGAACAGTTAGTTATTTCCTTCTCCAGCTCATTTTACAGATGAGAAAACCAAGGCAAACAGGGTAAAGTGGCTTGCCCAGGGTCACACAGTTAAGCAGTGTCTGAGGCTAGATTTGAACTCAGGACTTTTTAAGTCCAAGTCCAGGGCTCTTTCCACTGTAGCATCTAGCTACCTCCAAAAAGAAAAACAGACTCTCCCTTAAAAAACACACACAAATCAAAGTATGACAAAAGGTCTTACTCTGAGTCTAGCTCTGAGGACAGGGGAACAACTTAAGAATAGGAAAATCTCCCCCAGAGACAAAACAAAAGTCATCATTTCATGAAGTTCTGTCCAAATTTGAACTTTACAGCTTGGGCAGTCTAATACACAGTTAAGTCTTTAAGAATGACTGAGAGAGACCATTGGCGATTTCTATAAAGATATCCAACAGTCAAAACACAAGTTCTGCTTTAATGTCATTTTTTAGGCAATGCACAATTGATTCTTGTTACTCTCCAATGGGTCTCCAGGGGATCTGTGATGCCCAATGCTTTTTACCTCTTTATGCCTTTAGTAGTTCCACTGAGTGGCCCAAGCCTCATGTTACTGACAGGAGAAATGGATGCTTTTCTGCCTGATGTTGAGGCAGGTTCAATCCTTTTTGCCTGCCCTGCCCAAAAATTTCTTATCACTTTTTGTCACAGGGTTTTCCACCAGATCTTCAGTTTTCTTTATAAATATACCATGAAGCTAGTGGCTTATTAACATGTATACATACATGCATATACACATATAACATATATACATGTGCTTACATACATATATGTGTATATTTGTACATATGTATGTATATTTGCTCATTAATCAGACTAAGCAGAAGGCATCATAAGCTGAAAACACCAGACAGGTTCAGTCTGGACAAGAGTAGAGTTGGGGAAGGCACAATTATTGTCTTCAAACATTTGAAGAGCTATCATGGGAACAGGGATTAGGCTGCTTCTGATTGAGTAGAAAAAAGTAACAGGTGTAATTTGCAGAGGAAAAACTTCCCAGCAAGTAGAGATGAGACACAGTAGAATGAACTGTTTCCAGTGGCAGTGGAGAACTTCGAAGTCTTCATGCAGAGGCTGGGGGACCATTTATTGTGCATGTTCTAGTGGGGATTCCTTTTGTGTATGAGTTGGGCTCCTGAGGGCCCTTCCAACTCTCAAATTCTAGTATTTTGTAATTCTGGGAAGTGGTAGATGGGCTTGAATGTGAGCTTACTGAAGGTATGGACTGCTTTTATTTTTACTCATTGCCATTCTTCGCATATTCAGTGCCTGGCACACAGTAGGTACTTAATAAATTCTAATAGATTTGACTTGTCTTTCTATAGCATCTAGAATCAGACTTTGCACATAGTAGGCACTTCATATATACTTGTTGAGTGAATGAATGAATGTCTTAGTACCCAAAGTGCACATTGGTTACATTGCCTGTGCCTGGAGGAAAATCTATGGCAAGGTTGCCCCCATTATTCAACTTAGTGAGACTGTCAAAGCTCATCCTATTTCAATCAATAGCAAAGAGTCGGCAAATAGCTTAATAAGCACCTTCCTCTTTCATTTTTACATGCAACAATTAGACTTTCTCCTGGTCCCCAGCTTGTCTTACTGAAATGTGTGTTCCTTATGTACATCTGTATTATCAGCAGGTTAGACTAGTGTTTTAAGAGAACATTTCTTAGTCAAAGTTATTTGATTCATTATAAGAATCAGAATCTCAGAGCTTGTAGGGATTGTAGAGGTAATCATATCCAAGAATTTCCTTCTACAATGACTCTGGCATGTAGTCCTCTAGCCTTTGCTTGAGGCCCCCAGTGAAGGGGAGTCTACTCCTCCTCAAGGCAGCCCAGCCCACCCTAATTTTGAACAGTTCTTATTGCTAGGAAGCTCATTCCTTGCATCAAGCCTCAATAGACCTCTATCCATTGTTCCTAGTTCTTCTTCCTGGAGTCAAATGGAACAAATCTAATTCCTCTTCCATATGATACACCATCTAATAATTGAAGACAACTATCACTTCCCCTTTTATTTTGAACTTCTTTGCTTCATGTTAAATACCGCCATTTTCTTTAAACACTGCCATATAGCATGAATTGGAGAACCTTTCTTTGTTTACCCTCCTCCAGATGCCTTCCACATTCTTAATAACTTTACTAAGAGCATTATTATTCTGCTGTATGACCTGTTATATGCAGAATGAGAAAGAGAGAAAATAGAAAATCACAGGTCAAAAAAGGGGAAAAGGTGAGTTTGGGATCTTACCGGACTTTTCCTCTAAAAGTGCAAGCATGGAAAAAAGAAAAAAAATACAAGAGATGAAATAGGTCCCCCAAGAAGCAGTTCAAAGCAAACAAGACCTTTATGCAAGACAATTCTCCAGGGAACTGCTGGGTGTGTAGCCTCCAAGATGGCAGCAGGAGTCCCAACTCACAATATAGAATTGATTGAGCCATATACAATTGTTCTCATGCTACAGGGTTTAGTACCATCTGCAGGGGGGATCAGATGCTTTCGTCCTTATTTAAGCCTTTTGAAAAGCATCCCCAAAGGGCTTACTTCTCTTGAAAACATTTGTAAAATGAAAAATGGGCATGATCATTTTTCAAGAAGTAGAGGAAAGGGGACTGGACTTGGGAACAGATGTCCTGGGTTCAAATTCATGTTCTGTTATTTATTACTCATATGCCCCCAGGCAGGTCACTTATCTCTATGCCTCAGTTTTCCCATCTGTAAAATGAAACTCTTTAAGGTTTTTCCAACTCTGAAAAGTCTGTTTCTTTCCATGATCAAGTGGGAGGAAGGCCCAGGCATGCTAACAGTATTTAACTTGGGGAAATTATGCAGAATCTTCTGTTTGTAGTGGAAAGTGCATCCCTAGAGAGGCTTAGGGAGGGAGAGAGTAGGATTCAGTAATTATATTTGGGCTATTAAATCCCAATGTGCACATCTGTGCACACCTACACATCAGGGTGTTTGGAGAGGGCAGCTTTCAAAGGCGGGAGGAAAGACAAGTGGATGTTTGCAGGAATACCCCAGTTGTCCCTGACCCAGGAGACTTGACCTCAATTGCAATGGCTCCAGCAGTGACACTCATAAAGAATTCAATTAACTCCCAGTTTTATTGTTAGTGTTTCCCTGTCCATTAGTGACCTTAGCTGTACCCCTACAAAGGCACTAGAGATGCTGCTTACATTAACCTTTCTCTTAGCAAGAATCGAAGCTAATCAAATTCTCTCCCCTTCCTTTTCCTTCCTTTTTCTATCCTCCCTTTCCCTCCTCTTCTTCCTTCTATCCTCCTCTCCCTTCTCTCTTCTTCTTCTTCTCTTCCCTCCCTCCCTTCCCTTCCCCTTCTTTCTCCCCTCTTCTCCCCTCTCTTCTTTCCCTCTTCCCTCCCCTTTCCTCTTCTCTCCTCTCCTCCCTTCCTATCCTCTTCCCTCCTCTCTCCTTCCTCCTCTTCTTTCTTTTCTCCCTCTACCCTCCCCTTCTCTCCTTCCTTAGGCTCTCTTCTTTCTCTTTCCCCTCTCAACTCATACCATTTATTTTATAATACATTAATTCACATGTATGGATGGAAATTATTATAAATTAATATGAGCTGTATCTCTGTCTTATCAAATATAATGATCAGCACTAATTAATTAGGCTGATCAGTTTTTAAAATGTCACAGGAAGAAGTGCCTCCTGTCTCCCCCATGACCCCTTGGGGCCTTTCACTAAGCAAATGTTAAGCAGGACTCCTCCTTTCTTCAGAATCAGGGCAGAAGTGTTGCCTTGAGCATGTGAGGGAGGCTGAGGTGTGGGGGCCACACGCTGGGGCTCTCTGATCTCTTGCCAAACTGGAAAACACAACAAGCACCTGCCTTGTACAGTGTCTATCTGGCCTTGGTCCAGGCCAGGTGTGGGCCATGCCTGTTAGAAGCCCTGCAGCCCACATGCCAACACTGAAGCCCATTGGGAAGAAAGCAAGAATAAAAAAATGAACTCAGCAAAATGGAGCAATAACTCCCCTTCCCCCTCCCTCCATGAAAGAAAATTCTAGATTTCTGTCTTGGAAGAAAAATGAGTGTTGGCTTAGGGTAAGGAGAGATGCTGCAGGGACTCATTTCAAGGCAAGTCAAGAAGCAACTCATAAGAGCCTATATGCACCAGGAGTTGTGTCAAGCATAGGGAACACAAAGAAAAAAAGGATAAATAATCCCTGACCTGAAGACAGGCAGTAGGTAGTGGAAGGTGCCCTGGTCCTGGAGGCAGAGGCCCTCAGTTCGAATCACCTCTGATGTTCACTGCCTGAGTGACCTGGGACAAGTCAATGAATCCCTCTGGTCCTCAGATTTCTCGTCCATAAAATGAGGCAGTTGGACTGAAGACATGGCTACTGAGATTTCTTTCAACTTGGCTAGGATCCTATGACATTCTACTGGGGATCTCATATAGTCAGAGAAGTAAATCCAAAGTCATTTTGGCAGGGAGGGGGAGGGTAGAAGGAATCACGGATAATTGTTATTGTTTTCAGTCATTTCTGTAATCACCCACTCTTTGTGACCCCATTTGGAGTTTTCTTTGCTGACATATTGGAGCAATATTCCATTTGCTTCTCCAGCTCATTTTACAGATGAGGCAAACTGAGGCAAATTGGGATAAGTGACTTCTTGAGGACCATGCAGCTAATCAGTGTCTGAGACTGGATTTGAACTCAGGTCTTCGTGACTCGAGGCCTGATGCTCTATACAATGAGCCACCTAGATGCTGGGCTAATAACTGAGAGGATTGGGAAAAGCCCACAGTAGGATGTGGCCCTTGAATCGAGCCTTGGAGGGAGGTATGGACTCCAGAAGGTGAAAGGGGAGGTGGGAGGGGGTTCTAAGCATGGAGGAGAGGTGGAAGAGGTGACACACGACCACTATGACTGAGACATAGCTGGGAAAGATGGTGCTATTAGCCTGGAAAGGAATTCCAGTAGAATGGAAATGTCTGGAGGAAAAGCCAGTTGTTCTTGTCTTTGTATCTTTAATGCCTTGCACTTCACGGCTGTTTAATAAATGCTTGTTAAATAGAGTATCTGAGTTCAAACAGGGAATTGGGGGCCTGTCTTCTCCTCCCAGATCTTCCATCAACTGCAGGACCAAAGGTGACTTATCTCAACTTGGTGAATTTTGCTCAGGATTCCCTGTGGCATAGCCAGGCCAGAAAGCTCTGAATGGGTCTCTCGTTAGTGCTTGGCAATGGCTTCCTCATCTTTACAATGATGGCAGGTGGGCAGGTGGAATAGTTTAGACCTCAGTTTTTTATCTATAAAATGGGGGAGCTGGACTATCTGGCTTCCTAAGGGCTCTTCTAATTCATGATGTCATTTAATTATCAGAAATACCCTGTAAGGTGATGAGTGCTTTAGAACATGGGGTCACACTCAAACAGAAGCAATCTTTGCCTGCTGCAGAGTTGACTTAGAAAACCATGTATTAACATTATCTCTGTTCCGCTGTCTTTTTATTTATTTTGTTAAATATTTCCCAATTATATTTTAATCTGGTTCTCATAGTTTATACCTCTGTTTTAGAGGACCTCAGCCTCGGGCAACTCACTCAGCCTTGATTTGTGACATCTATAAAAAAAGGCTTTTAATTAGCTGTCATCCAAGGCAGCTCTAGTACTAAGTCTATGCTCTTTAAGTTACAGTCAGTCAATAAACATTTATTAAACTCCTACTATGTGCCAGACACTCTACTAAGCACTGGGGATGCAAAGAAAGACCAGGGTCAAAGAAGTTGCCAATTTTTATTAGGGGATGGAATTCCCTCAAAAGAGTTCTTTATGTCATTAAAATTGTAGTTCTAGAAGAACAGATATAAAAATAATTAAAATAACAATATCTACTATTACTTTAAGATGGCACTTTAGTTTACAAAGCATTTTACATACATTATCTCATGAAAACTCCTTGAGGTCAGGGACTGTTCCTTAGTCTTTGTATCCCCAGCCCTAACAAAGTGCCTAGAAGAATATTTACTCTGTCCTCTCTCTGTCTCTCTATCCCTCTCTTTCTCTCCCTCCTTTCTCTTCCTCCTTCTTTCCCTCCCCTCTCCCCTCCCCTCCCCTCTCCTCCTCTCTCCTATTCTCTCCTCCCCTCCCTTCCTCTCCTTTCCCTTCCCTTCCCCTCCCCTCCTCTCTTCTCCTCTTCTGTCCCCTCCTCTCCTCTTGATTCCCCTCCTGTCCTGCTCCTCCTGCCACCTACCCCACTCTCCCTCTTCCTTCCTCTCTCTATCTCTCCTTTTCTTTTTCTGTCCACAGCTTCATCACACTACCTGTCACATAGAAAATACTTTAAAATCCTTCTTGATTAGCTACTAACAGCTACCATTCATATAGGGCTTTGAGGTTTACAAAACGCACTGTACACATGAACTATTTTAAGCAACAACCACATGAGACCAGTAGCATAGGTCTTATGATCCTCAATTTATAAAGAAACCGAGATTCAGGGAAGATGACCTGTCCAGAGTCACAAAGATTTGGAAGGCGTGGGATAGGATATGAACCCCAGTCTTCCTGACTAGCTTCACATGCTGCCTTCAATAGTCTTATCCAAGGGCTGCCCTTGCCAAGCTGAGAGAGGCTCATCACCAAGGATTCACCTCAGTAGTTCCTGAAGAGATTTTTCCTAGTGCTAGTAGATGAAGAAGCCACATCTGTGAATTGCAGATTTTTAGCATATTGAAATATAGTTACTTCAGACTGTAGATAAATCAGGATCTGATGCCACAATCAAGCGCACTACACTTCCTTTCTCTTTCCCTTCACCTTCCCTTCCTTCCCCTTCTCTTTCTTCTTTCCTGGTATATAAAAGTGGAATGAGACTTGGAATAAAAACATCTGACTTTTAGTCCTCCTTACTTGTGACCTTAAGGAAGTCCCAGAACCACCCTAAGTTTTATCTTCATCATCTATACCTGGGAAAATTAAAATCTGCAATATCTATCTTGTAAGAGTTCCTTTCAGAAAAGTGCCTTTTAAACTATAAAGCCCTGGATAAATGAAAATTATTGTTCTTCCTTCATTCCTTCATAAATTTATTCAACAGATGTGCATTAGAAATCTATGATGGATCAAGGGTTTTCTTTCCCATAGAAAATGTATTCCTTGAGAGTAAGGATTTTGGGGGGGCGGTTTGGGGAGGGTTTTTTTTGGTCATCGTATACCAGCATCGGGCACAGTATCTGGCAAATGGTAGGTGCTTAATAAATGATTCTTCTGTGAAATTCAATGGCATGAAGGACCCTTGGGTGCTCTGAGGGCTAAAAAAGATGAATTAAACATGGTCCTGCCTTTAAAGAACCATGATCTACTGGGGAGAAAAGACAGGTACGATTCACTAAGTAACTGGTATTGTGGCAAGGCAGGTCAGGGTTAGGGACACTTCAGGACCATGGACACTGCAGGTCAAAGTCAGGATCTGCATCTTTTTTTAGCAACAGAGTTTAAAACCCACTGAGCTAACTGACTACAGGCCATGGGGTCTGGGAAATATTCTAGCCTTTTCTCACAGAAGGAGCTGAAAGAAGGATGCCTGTAGGCCAAGGACCACGGGCTCTTGTTGCTTGACTCAGATTCAGGATGAAGAATTAGCCTTCAGTGAGAAATTTGGCGTCTCAAGCTTCTTTCCAGATTCACACTAACAGTCCTGTCAGGATGGTTGACGCACAGACTACACAGAGAGGATGAGATATTTTCCCCTAGAGACTTCAGGATGCAACTTTTCATAAAGTCCTCCATGGTCTTGAAAGGCCAGAAATTGACAATATGTCAAGACATAGCTGCTGAATTGTAAGGATCTTTTGGTCTGTCTTTAAAAACCATGCTTTTGAGTATTACGGCATGTTATCTTTGAAGTTATCAAGACCTGAGTTCAAATTCTGCCTCAATTAATTATGAACCATACGACCAAAGGCAAGTCATATAACTCTGAGGCTCAGCTATAAAATGGGAATAAAAATGAAGGTGATTGATAATGATAATCCCTGGGTAGCTGGGAGTATCAGATGAGATCATATCCACCTTTCTATACTTATTTCAGGTTATGTCCTTTATATATCCTACATTCTTATTGAACTAAGCTATGAATAATCTCCAAATTTAGTATCCTACCTTCCACCTTCAGGCACTTGTAGTAGGTTTTTCATGGTACTCTATGTGTAAGTTCTTTCATTGAATGAAAAAAAATGCAAAAATGATTTCTCTATCAGTCACCATGATTGAATGCCATGTGGATTTTGATATAAATAATGCAATATGAGGCATTAATAATGCATGGTTTAGCTGAGAGGGTTGTGGAGGGGGCTAGTGAGAAGTTCCTAGGTATTCTTACATTCTGAATATGTGAGGCCCCAGTTGATGCACCAAATAACAGAGAGATGTGACACTTTCATGTGTATTCAGTTATGCGATGACTATTTCTAATATGTAGCCAAATGATCTGTCCATGCAATGCTAGGCACCACCTGGTGAACGTCAGCATTGCTTCTGCTTTCTCAAATGCTTTCTACTTTGCAGATGTTGGGGCTTCTTTAAATTCTCAGTATGTCAATCACCTTGAGAGTTTTTCTTATGTATATGTTAGCTAAGTTTTAAGTCTCAGATATAAAGCTTTAGTTCTCCAGTTTAAAAAATAATAATAATAACTAAGGTTGGGGTAACTGACTCATGTTGTATGTGATGTGTTGGTCTATCAACTACCCAAATTACCTCGTATCTAATTATTTTGTATTTATTCTTCTTGTAAATTTATTCATTCTCTCTGTCTCTCCCTCCCTCCTTCCTTCTCCTTCCCTTCTCTTTTCTCTCTCCATATCATATATATAACACATATACATATATCATAATTTATGTATAATAATTTATATGTTACAATTTATATCTATTTCTTATGACTTTTGTTAGAATGCAAGCTTATTGAGAGCTAAGATTGTCTCATTCTTTGTATTTGTAACCCCAGTACCTGTCACATAAGGGACATTTAAATACCTATTGATTAATCATATTGACTGACCTTGCCATATGTTGTTTACAGTTCTGATGATTTATAAAGGACCCACACCCCATCCAACATGTTGCTGTTTTTGCTTAGCAAAATGTCAAGGATCGTGAAATCACAGGTTTAGAGCTAGGAGGAAATTTAGAGGCCAAGTCCAACCCTTTCTTTTTGTAGACAATGGGGGAGAGGTGGCTCACTGTTTCAGACACTGACCAGGTGTGTGATTCTGGGCAAGTCACCTTCCTTCTACTTCACTTTTCTCATTTGTAAATGGGCGGGGGGTAATAATAGCACTTCCCTTCAAGGACTGTTGAGACGATCCAATGAGATGATATTTGTCAACTTTAAGGTGTTTTATAAATGCTAGCTATGATGATAATGATGGAAACTGAGACACAAAGATGAAGTCCCTTGTCAATGGTAAGTATCTGAGGCAGGACTTGAGCCCAGTTGTCTTGACTCCATTATCTAGCTCTTTTCCCACTATTGCACACTAGCTTAAAGTGTTATTACCTCTGACTCTGAACACTTTACCAAATCTCCTATAAGCTATAAGACCTATTTTACCCAAAGAAGGAAACCATGTCTTGTTGTTTGCCAGAACCACCAAAAGCTTGCAAACTGAATGAAAGAGATGCACCTGATGGCTCCAATGGCAATGGTTAGAGTCAGGACAAAGGGCAAAGGACTGTCAAGGTCATGATCTCCCATTTCCAGTCACTTCTCCATACTCATATTTATATTTAATACTAATGATCATCATAATAATGAAATAACTATCATTCACTATTTCATGTCTGTAAAGTGTTTTACATATGTTATGTGATTATTTACATATATTATTCTATCATATATATGTGTGTGTAGTATTATATATATATAAATATGTACATATATATAAATGCATATCTATATCTTTGTACCATCAACATGACTCTGAAAGGCAGGTGATGCCTCAAGCAGACCTGACTTAGACCCTCGTTCCTGATCTTAGAATAGCCAAACATCAAACTAGACTTTTACCTGCAAGATGAAAATGAGGGAATCTTCCGTAAGAGGGCCCCCAAATATATTTAAAGCATGAGACTTCTGCTGAGAAGCATTACGTATGCAAAGTTCTCTTGGCCCATCTGGGGGAATCTGAAAGTGATTGCTCTTTTACTAGGATGACAACTTGGGTACACCAAATGGTGCAGCTTTATTTTTTTTCTCTTTCTTTTTCTCTGGAGCTTTTTCTCTTCCTGTCTCACCCAGGCTGGAAGGGCAATGATCACTCACAGACCTGATCGCACTTCTGATGACCAGAGGAGCCTTGACCTGCTCCCGTTCTAAACCAGGCAAGTTCGACCCTCATTGACAGCCTGGTTGCCCCAAGTTCCTGGGGTTTACTTACCACATTCACATTGGTGCTCAATTGTTGTTATCTCCCTACCAGCTTAGCCCTACTGGAGTTCAGAATTCCCAAAGCTAAGTGTTGCACCAACCTCAACATCCTCAGTAGCAGGGAGTGAAGGACTAACTCTAATACCCATGCTTGGAAAACTGATTTGTTTGTGAATGGGACAGCACTACCAAAAAACAAAAACAGAAAATAAACATTGCCTTCCATTAGAATGTGAGTTCTCTGAGAGTAGGAATCATCTTTTGCCTTTTTTGTATTTGCAGTACAGTGCCTGGCACATAGTAAGTGCTTTATTGACTAACTGAGGAAAGAGCTGATTGTGGGGGAAAAAACAATGTGGTAATCCAGTTCAATGAACATTTATTAACTCCCTACTATGTGTGGGCACTATGCTAAGCACTGGGATACAATTAATAAGAAGAAAGAGAGTCCCTACCCTAATAACCTAATGGATTGTTAGAATCTAAGCCAACCCCTGTTAATTACTGTCAAAATTTTCCTACCCCCATTGCACATTAAAATTATGACCAACTGACTCAAGTTACTTACTATCAATTCAAGAGTATGGCCCTATCAAGACAATGCCAGAAAGACTAAAACCACAATGAGCTGGGGCTTTCTGAATAACCAAGGTCAGCCACACACACACTCAGAAAGGTTTCTTTTGTTGGAAAGAGATATTGGCTGGGAGAAAAAGAACAAAGAACAAAAATGATGCCAATGCAATGCATCAAAATGATGAAGACATCCTTAAAAAATTAATTTCCAAGAATCAATGAGGCCAAGATCAGAATGGGGATATTTATGGGGCCCCAAATGAAGGTGGAAGGTGGATATTTTGAAGGATGGTTGAATGATGCTGAAGTGGCAGCACAGATGTCCTTTAAAAAGTCATCCAAAGGTGTTTGAGAATCCAAAAAGCAGAGTTACCAAGAAGTTGTCAATGATTCTCTTAAAATCTAGAAGGTTTCTATCCTAGAATGTGTCACAAGAGCTGTATTTCTTGAATTCATATTTGGACTTCTTCCCAGAAAACCTAGGGACCTTCAGGGACCAGCACAAGAAAACCTTGCATCAAGAAATCTCCACAATGGAAGAGTGAACTCTGAACATTCTGGTTTTATGAAGAAAGTAAATTACTTTCAAATTTCAGATTCAGACCTCTATTGGACACTGATCATGGACATTCCACAAATCAAGAACATCAATATCTAATTGTGTGTCAGGGTTGGGGAAGGGTTTTCCTGTGGAAATAATTGTGATGTGGCAGGTAGAATGCTGGACTTGGAATTGGGAAGACCTGGGGTCCATCCTGACCTCTGGCTCTTACTTTATTTTTGATCCAGGGGGTTTAATTACTTCACCACTTAGTTTCCTCACTTGTAAAATGAGGTGGTTGGACTGACTGGCTTTTGAGGTTCCTTTCTGCTCTAAATCTATCATTAAAATTCATTCACAAAACATTGAACATATAATGAGAAATCATCAGTCCCTATAACTTACACAAGTTAGACAAGCAAAATTTTGTTTGGTAAGACATAATTTTATGAGGTGCAATGGATAGCTCTCTGGACCTGGAGTCAGGAAGACTTGAGTTCCAATCTAGCCTTAGACACATATTAGTTGAGTGACCCTTGGCAAGTCACTTAGCTTCTTTCTCAGCCTCATTTGTAAAATAAG
Organism: Petaurus breviceps papuanus; assembly: GCF_028583685.1. Taxonomy (NCBI): domain Eukaryota; kingdom Metazoa; phylum Chordata; class Mammalia; order Diprotodontia; family Petauridae; genus Petaurus; species Petaurus breviceps. The sequence goes on from NW_027185852.1 coordinate 8,946,500, forward strand.
GATGATCACAGCAGATGCTTTTTAGGATTGTTGTGAGAATAAGTGAGAATATTTGTAAAGTGATTTGCAAACCTTAAAACAGGATATACATGGAATTATTATTTATTTTTTAGAGTATAAAACTACATTTTCCACGAAATTATGTCATAGACAAAATTCGGAGCCATATTTGATATCATCACTAAAAAGACAAGATTTCACTTAGTTTTAGGGGTATAAGAAATCTTTTGATTGTTTCCCAATGTAATATCAATCACATTCATAGAGTAGTCAAAAGTTCACAAAGTGCCCTTTTGTGAGGCAGAGGGTAAAGGTATTGCTATGTATTTTTTACAGTTGAGGAAAATGAGGTTGTGAGAATTTACACAACTTGCCCACCATCACACAGTTAAGTGTGTAAGGCATGATTGAAATCCCAAGTCTCTTCACTCTGAAGTCAAATGCTTTATCTACTAGGATAGGGTGCAGGGGGTTTAGACTTGTGAATGCATCTATAGAGAGAACTCCTTGTATATATGTAGCAATGCAGATAGACAATTAATCTATTACTTATCACTTTAGAATTTCTTGGGCCACTGAGACACTGCATGTCTAGGGTCACTCAGGCAATATATGTCAGAAGCAGGACTTAAACGCAGGGTTTCCTCACTCTGAGGCAAGTTTTCTAACCATTATACTAAGCTGCCTCTCACACAATTTTACAAGGAGAGAACACTCATTGGAGTGTTGAGGGAGTGAAACCTCATCAATACTTTGAAGGAAGCTAAGACTTTGAAGAGGCAGAGGCGAGGAGGGAGAGCATTCCAGAAATGGGAAAACACTCCTGCAAAGCATGGAGAGTGAGAGCTCAAAGCTGTGATCAACCAGCCACTAGTAGGTCAGTTTGACTGGGATGGAGAAGGAACAAAGAATGTGGAAAATAACTGCAAGTTATTTTGTGTAGGACTTGAAATATAAGACTGAGGATTTTAATTTAATTTTACCATCAGTAGAGAGTCACTGGAGATTTTTTAGTTGGGGAGAGACAGGGTCATATCTGTGTTTTACAAATATCAAAATGGTAGCTGAGTGGATGGCAGATTCAAGAGGGGAGATTTTGGAAACAAGGATACCATTTAGAAGATTATTTCAATAGTCTGCATGAGGGCCTGGCATGGGATGGAGGTCATATGAGCATAGAGAAGGGGACAGATGTGAGAGATATTGAGGAGCTAGGATCAAGAAGACTCAGGCATTGGTTGGATATGGGAGTGAGAAGGAAGGAAGGGTCAGTCATGACTCCAATTCAGCAAACCACTGGAGAAATCATTGGAAGAATAGTGCCACCTTCAAGAGAAATCAGGATGATTGAAGCAGGGATGGACTTGGGGGTAGGGGTGGGGATGACAGCAAGTCTGTTTCGAACATGCTGAGTTTCATGGCTTGAAGCTGACATTACAATTACCAATAGCACAATATGGAGATGAGTGTCAGTCTACCCCATAATGACTCAATTCTTCACTAGAGTCCCCCAGAAGTAGGTGAGGGAATTTCTTCTGGGTAACATATGAGCTAGGCTTTGGAGGATGGGCAGGATCTTAGCAGATGGAGGAAGGCAGAGTGGGTGTGTTAAAGGGGGGGAAGGGAAGAAGGGAAGGTCATTCCAGGCAGGAAGAAAGTACAGGAAATTACCAGCTTAGAAAAGCACATATCCCTAAATGATGAGTAAAAATCTCTAAATCCTTGGGCTTTGGGAGTCTCAAAGTCTTGCAGACAGAAAAAATCCCTCATTTTTTCAGGTCTTTAGCAACACTGATCCTTTTCGTCATCAGTACCTTTCTGTGGTTTCAAAGAAAAAGTATTCTGACTGTGCTCAGGAGTTAAATGCCTGGCTTGTAGCTTTCTTCTCCCCTTTAACCCCTGTCCTTAAGCTAGGGGACTTCAACATGTAGAAGGATGTCCCCTTAAACACCGGGGTTTCTCCATTCTTGGATCTCCTCACCTCCCATAACCTATTGCTTCATTTCACTGCAGCCACTGAAGGGAAGGGTCTACCCTGTTATTGCTATCACCCACACTTGTTCCACTTCTAGAATCAAGGCCTCAGAAACTCCTTTATCTAATCAGAACTTCCTCTCATTCCATCTTTTCCTATGCTTGGCTCCTCCTCCTGAATTTCTTCTTCCTCCTCATTGTGACCTCCAATCTCACCACACCCCTCAGCACCTCTCACCCAGAGATGTGTCCCTTACCTACATGCTCTCCCCACCTCACCTTTTTCTTCTTCAACCCATAAAGCTGCCAAAGGGGTATTTATGAAGCATAAGTCCGACTAGTTATTTCCTTGTTTAATAAACTCTAGTGGCTCCTTGCTAACTCTAGGATCAATCAGTTTGTCAGGCAACATGCATTTATTAAGCATTTACTATTATATCAGAAACTGTTTTAAGAGCTGGAGATAGGAAGAGAGCACAAAAAGACTCAGGGAGCTTGTGTTCTAAAAGAGAAGACAAGAAATAAGGAGATTGATAGAAAATTCCGATTGATTTGATGGGAGGTGATCTCAGAGGGGAAAGCACACCTGCTGAAGGGACCAGGAAAGGCCTTCTACAGAAGACAAGATATAAACTAAGACTGAGGGAAACCAGGGGAACTAAGAGGTGGAAGTGAAGAGGGAGAAAATTCCAGGTAGGGGGGGACAGGCAGGGAAAAGGTAAACTCAGGAGATGGAGCGTCATGTCTGAGAAGCTATTTCAAGTCAAGCCATCTCCTCCATGATGTCGACGGTCCTCTTTGAGAACCAATAATTGTTGTTGAATTATAGAATGGGTGGAAGCTAGTGAAACATAAAAAAGGCTGGGAATTAAAAAAAAATTATACCATTATGGAAAGGCTTCTTTTATTCCATAAATTAAAAATTTTACTACATAAATTAAAAATGAAAAGTCAAAATACATTTTTAAAACCTGGGAAAGGTTGGAAAGGACCAGGTAACAAAGTGTTTGAAATGATAGGATTTTCCATTTGTTCCTGGAAGTACTAGAAAGCCACTGGTGCTCATTGAGCTGGGTGGCGGGGAGCAGCATGGTTAAGCCTACACTGCAGAAAATCAGTTTGGTGACTATGTAGACTGGATTGAAGTGGGGAGTGCCTTAAGTTAGGGAGAACAGTGAGATACTATTGTAGTCATCTGAGTGAGAGGTGAGGAGGGTCCTGTGCTGGGATGGTGACTATGTAAGGAGAGGAGGGGAGGCATAGGAGAGATGGTGTGAAGGTAGAAAAGCCAAGATTTGGCAATAGATTAGCTATGTGGGATGAGCAACCCAATATAGAGTCTTCTGCTTGGCATTGACGGCTTTTCACATTCTGCTTCCAACCTACTTTTTCTTATCACACAGTATTCCATTTTATGTTCTCTCTGGTCCCTTCAGACTGGTGTGCTTGCTGTTCCTCACACCACACTCCAGCTCCCATCTTTGGGACCTTGGTTTGGTTTTCCCCTACGACTGGAACGTTCTTCCTCCCATAATAAATGTGGTGAATGAATGAATGAATGAACTGGGTTTGAATCTTAGCTCTGCCATCTACTATCAGTGGGATCTTGAGTCTATCATTTCACATATCTAGATTTCAGTTTCTTGATGTGTAAAATGTTGGGATTGAACTGTTTCCTGTAGTCCCAGGAAGTTCCAGGGGAACTCCTTAAATCTATGAAGTTATAGTCTCCAGATCCCCAGAAGAGAAACCAAAATCCTTTGTTCCTGAGCTCTCATTTTAAAGACAGAGAACAATTGCCATTATCTCAAATAATTTCTGTTGACTTCATAGTTTCAGCTTATTGCTAAAATACTCTGGGTGAGCAATGAGGAATCAGGGACACAGACGTTTAAGTTCTCTCTATCCCTGGGTTTAAATTTAATCACTTCTGAATATTCTAGTGGAGGGAGGAAAATTACCCCCAAACACTACTGACTCAGTTAGCTTTGTGGGAGGGTGTTTTTTGTCAAAACACATCACTGGATACTCTAATGAGGAACCAAAGATTGTCGTTGGGATATCTGATATTAAGCTTTGTATCTTAATAAGAACTTGTGTTTATAAGCCCTTTAAGGTTTCTAAAGGTTTGGCAAATATTACCTCATTGGATGATCCTCACAACAAAGCTGGGAGGTAGATGATATTATTATCCCTATTTTATACATGGGGAAATAAGATAGAGAAGAAGCTGAGTGACTTTCCTGGGGTCACACACTTACAAAATGTCTGAGGTTATATTTGAACTCGGATCTTCTGGCTTCCAGGTAAGACGTTCTATCTACTGCACACCTAGCTGCTTTTAGGGACTAATCTATAATAGGCTTGCTTATCCATATGTCCAGATATGTGTGTGAGTCTGTTTCGGACTGTACATACACTGCCCAAATGATTTTTTTCTAAATCAGAGGTCTGATAATGTCCCCTGCTCCATAAGTCTCAGTGCCTTCCTATTACATCTGGACCCAAATATCAAGTCAAAACTTTTAAGTCATTTCAAGCTCTTCATAATCTGAACCTTTCCTAACTTTTCAACTATCTTACACTTTACATTTTAGCAAGAGCCTTAACCTGACCCTCTAGCTCCAGACTCAGTACCTTGGCAATGACCGTCCCCCAAGCCTAGACACTGCATCCTCTCACCTTTGCCTCTTTTCATCTCTGTGATGGAAAATCTATCACCGGGGGGAAGCAGGCATGTCTTCTCTGCCTTGACTCCCCTCTTTGTCTCCTGGAACCAGCAGCAGGCTGCTTGAATGCTCACATAGCTTGGATGAGGTGGGATCTGCCTGCTCTATTTCTCTTGGTGAGACATAGGATCAGCAAGCCTTACCAGGGTCCTTGCTGCTGCCTCCTGAGGCCCTCTGGGTCTTCTCATCTGCCCTGCTCCTGGGACCTGCTAATCTTCTGACTTAACCCAAGGATATCTCTGTGTTCCAGTTAGATCAGTGACCATCTTCCCTTCCTCTGTCTCTCTCTCCATTACTTAGTATAGTGCTTTGCACACAATAAGCACTTAATAAAGGATTTTTTGACTGGTCTAGGCTCACACAGCTACCGTAGTAAGGGTTTGAACACGGCTCTTGCTGACTCCAAGTTCATCACTTGAGACCTCAGCAAAATTCTTCATCTGGTCAAATTCATTCCTAGAAGGAATCCCTTCAAAAGCCTCCATGCCAAAAAGACAACTCGCTTCTTCTTGAAGACCTACACATAAGGCGCTGTGTATTGTGAATTACCCACTTCAGTTACCTTGTTCGTTAAATGACTGGTTTTGGGATCCTGTGATCTCTTAGGTACATTCCAATTTTTAAAAAAGTTCTATAGTCCTACCAAATGATTTGGGATTTCAAACTGAAAGATATTTCAAAGGTCATTTAGCCTAATCCTCTCATTTTACAGATGAGGAAACTGAGTACCATGGAGATTGTAACTTCCCCAGATCACCCAGGTCTTAAGAATCAGAGGTAGCATTTGAACCCATGTCCTCATCATTTTCCTGTACCACACTGCATTCTGGGACACTAGAAAGTGGAATTCAGGGTCTCTGAATCCTAGAATCGAAGCTAGGATCCATAGGGGAAAATCCTAAATCTCAAACCCATTTTCTAATATGTTCTCGAAGCCCCCACATCTCTCAGAACCCAGAAAAGAATGACACCCCTATCCAACTTCTCCCTCGACAATAGAAACAACGGGCGGACCTCTGCTTGATTGTACCTTTGGCATTCACTGGATGAAGGCAGCTATTCAAACCAAAAAGCCCAAGTGGGATAATGGAAACCAACGACCTGCATTGTGAATGAATGTGCCAAGTTAAGTTATCAAATCACTTCAGAAGCTCCTAAGTGAAAATCTCTCTATGAGCCTAATACAAGAGCCAGGAATCAGACACTCGGCTTAAGCTATTTCTACTTCCAGCTTGGCAATCCTGCCCCTCCAAACAGGTGCTGGATTTCCATTAAATGCAAATACAGCAGCTTCTGTGACAGGGGAAAATGTCCTGTGATCTATCCCAGGATGCACAGCTTTGTGGTGGTATGCCTATTTCTCTTGTAATTTGGTACCCAAACACCATGCTGATCTTTCCACTTCTCTTTAAATCATCAGAAGCAACTGGAGTTTCAGTTGAAATAATTTCTGTCATTCCTTATGAAATCAAACAGGGTTCATAGACTTCACCATTATTTGATTACCTTGGGCTCTCCCCCCACACCAACACCAGTTATCATTTATATAAAGGCTCATATATGTGGAGCTGGAAAGGGACTTCAGAGACTCTCTGACTCAACCCCTCATTTTACAGATAAAGAAACTGAGGTCCACAGAGGTTGTGATTTACCTAAGATTGCACAAAGTGATGCATTTGGAATTAAAACCCAGAGTCTTTGTCCCTCAAAGCCAATTCTCCTTCCACCATTCCATACTGTTCATTCGAAAGAAAGTCACAGATTTCCAAAACTAAAGCTGCAGTCTCAGTTACAGCTTCCTATTTTTAGACGGGAGCTCTTATCCAGAGAGACAACTGCTTCTGCTTTCACAAGGATGCTACCTCATTTTATCCCAGTCACCAGGGGCAGAAATTCCCATTGGGATGCCTGGTTCATTTCATATATTCTTGTTAACATTTCAATGCCCACTTGGGATCATCCTAAACTAAGGCAAATTGAATAGAAACTCATGGCAACCATTTGCCCCAATATTTTAAATTCTCATGTAGAAACCATTTTAAGAAAGCAAAATTATTCTAGAATATGCTCTGGTTAAGACTCTTGAAAGATAAATATTTCCAATCAGAAGTCATTGATAGCAGACCATTACATGAACTGAAATCAACCTCAGAAATTATTCCTTCGTGTTACTTAGGTTTTTCTATACATGTTCTGAGGAACAGAAGGGAAAATACAAATAGCAAGATAGCACAAAGTGAGTCAAGTCAGTCACTTAGACCACCGGGTGGTATTCATGCTGGCAGTAATGATAATTAGGATGGATGCTAGCAATGGATTTCGCAAACCATGTATAGGGTGGTCTTTTTGAATTTGCTTCATCCAAGGAAATAAGGACAACATTTTCCAAGGACAGGGTTAGGATTATTTCCCATGCAGAGCTTGGGCATGTCTCTATCTATTAGCCTATATCTATATGAAGACCTTGATCCTCTGGAACATGTCAGAAGGCAATTCTCCATCTCTAAAGACATTTCTAAGGGCCCTTTTCCAGCTTATCTCCTCTTTGTAATTTTTAGAAGAAAACAATGGGGAACTTTACTAATCTTTGAGAAATTAGTACATAATACTGCAAGTACAGTACTCAGGAGCTTAGCCCACCAGCAACAATGTAAGTAGTGGAAAGTCAACATTATGGGAAAGTATACAGGCCAGTCATGCAAACAAGTGACTTCAGAGTATCTCGCAGGGGGCGGAGGGTGGGGGGACATCCTGTGCTACAAACTAAGCAACAAAAGGCTTGAAATTGGATGGTAATGAGGGGAACATAAATATGATAATAACAATATAATAAAATATTAGAGAAAGTCGAATCTTTATGACTCTCTTGTTGATACATAATCAATTCTGATGAGTAAGGGGTCACCTACCATTTTACTTTGGTGTGCAGAAATAGAAAGAGATTAAAAAAAGTTTTTATAAATTAAATTTGTTTCTTTGGCTTTCTTACCCCATCCCCACTGCCACTCCAAAATGTTTTTAGGTTTAATATTGAAGAAAGAATAATTAGGAAGTGGTGAAAAAGAGAGACAAGAAAAAAATAGGGTGGAAAAGGTAGGAGTTTCCTTGTACCTTTAATGGCATACTGGTTCAGAACCAAGTCTGGCATTGAGGGTTTTCTTGCTGCTATTTTAGCACCCATAGAAAACCAATCAAGAAAGTCTTTTACCCAGTCTGTTCTTCCACACAACAGGTCTAGTGGCAGAGATGGCCCCAAATCCACTGAGATCTTCAACCCCCCCAAAAACTAACAAACACCTTGGGGTGAAAACTAAAATCATGTTAAAGGGGGCTGATGTTTATATCTCAGATCAAAATGGTGAATTTCAATACCACCTCCAATACCACATGCTTCCCCACCCCACACACACTTAACATGCATATCACACATCTACACTCCCACATATCCTACGTGCCACATATTACACATATCACAAATGACATGCTTCATACCTACACATACATGCCACCCATCACACATATTACATGCACCACCCATAACACCATATATCATAATCACACACACTATATATGATACATATCACACACATATCACACACACTATACACATATACCACACATTACATGTACCACAGATGCACCACACATCACACCTACCCACCACACATTATAAATCCCTCCATCCCCTCTCCAACCTCAAGAACTTTCTAGAAACATTCAAACGGAGACTTGTGGAACACACAGATGCACTTTCTACCTTATCCAAGCCTGGGGAAGGGTGCCAGAGAGTGAAGATACTCACCACTGGCGATGGAGAAAGTGCAATGTTGCCGATCGATGCCTTCAGCTCGTCGACAGTGGCTGCACTCTTGAGGATGTCTTTAGATTGCAAAGGTTTAATTTTAATATTAAACTTCTTATGTGATTCTTCTTCCTCTTCTGATTCACTTGAAGAATAAAAGTGCTTTCCTTTGGTAGGTAGATCACAGTTAAAGATAACACTACCCTGTGCTGTGTGCAATGATGATAAGTTGGGATAATGGCGTCACTTACCTCATGGAGTTATTGTCAGGGTCAAATGAGACAACACATGGAAGGTGCTCTGTAAACCTTACAGTGCCAAATCAATATCGCTGTTGTTGTCTAGGAGATATGGCACAAGAATGGAGGGAGAGCTGCTCTCAAAGCCAAGACTTGGATTCCAGTCCCACCACAGACCCATTCTGGCTGTGTGATCCTGGACAAGTCCTTAGTCTGTCATTGCCCAAACTGACTTCCTAAATTTCTAAACAATGACCAATAATGGTGGAGGGAGTTTCCTCATCTGGGAATTTCATCTACCAAAGACGTCCTAGGGCCAGTCCATATTCCTGTCCCATAATCTAGTCATTCCCGCTCACTGTGACATGTAAGTAAGAATGGTGGGTTTCAGGTGGCCATATGATTTCCTCCTATTCACTTAGCACTTGTTTGGTTGATCTGTTGATCATTCACAGACACAGGACAGCCTGGCTGTACCAAAGGAGGAAGGGTGCTTAGTGGGTCCCTGATGGACTAGGCTGCCTGCTCAGTGCCCAAGTGTGTGCGTGCAGGGAGGGCACACTGGGGGAGCTCTTCCCAACAGCCGTAAACAGGCTGACAGCAGCTGTTTCTAGCAGAAGGGCTGAGAAGTGAGAGTCACACAATTGTTTTTCAGCACACTTTTTTCCTCTGTAAACTCTCTTTTCTATGAATAGAACAAGGCACATGCCTACTAGTGAAGTGCCAAGCTGTCATCTTTGGCTGCTAATTCCACTGGGTGCTCCATCATTAAGTCAAGTCAACAAGCATTTATTAAACACCTACTATATACGGGGGGCTAAGCATTGATACTTTGGAGGAAGGTAGAATTATTTTAGCAACTTGGTAAAAGCCAAGAAATCAAGGGTGAGGAACCTGCAGCCTCGAGGCCATATGTGGCCTTCTAGGTCCTCAAGTATGGCCCTTTGACTGAATCTAAACTTCATAGAACAGATCCTTCTATTTGTTCTGTGAAGCTTGGATTCAGCCAAAGGGCCACAGGACCTAGAGGGCCACATGTGGTCTTGAGGAGGCAGGTTCCCCACCTCTGTGCCCCCTAATTTATTGAGAGAGGACTAAAATGGGAGTGCTCAGAAAGCAAGGATATAGCCGGGTTCTTCCGGTCTGATGCTGTAGCCTTCTTCATCCAGCTCAGGAGAGTTCTGCAAGACAGAAACACACACCAACTCAAAATTACACCCCATACTGATTTCTGCTCTTTGCATCCTCTCATCTAAGGGGATTTACCAAGATGATCACATCTCTCTTATCCTAAGCACGTGGAACCTTGCAGGAAGAGGGGAGTGGAAGCGTAAAGTGCATTTACCATGAGACAGAATGTTGTGGAGTTTCTAAATAATGTTGAATTTGTCAAGGGAAAATGTGGGTCCCAATACACCCTTTGACAATTCTTAGCTGGGTGAGCCTGCACCACTCCCTGAAACTCCCCAAGCCTCCACTTCTTCCTGTGTAACAGAGAGCTAGGTACTGCCCCCTGCAATGCCTGCCTCCCAGGGGCTGTGTAAGACTCAAAAGAGTCAATCTGAGACTTAGCTCAAGGACCACCAGCTCCATGAAGCCTTTACTGAATATCATTGCTATTTGTTTCTTCCAAAAATTACCTTATTATGTTCCATTTGTATTTAGAATATATTTATATATGTATATGGGTAGTTAGGTAGTGCAGTGGGTAGAGCACTGGGCTTGGAGTCAGGAAGACCCAAGTTCAAAGCTGGCCTCAGACATTTATTGGCTGTGTGACCCTAGGCAAGTCACTTAACATCTGCCTGCCTCAGTCTCCCCATCTAAATGATCCAGAGAGGGAAATGGGAAACCATTCCAGTATCTTTGCCAAGAAAACCCCAAATGGGGTCACAAAGAGTTGGACACAACTAAAACAACTGAACAACAATGCATATGTGTATATATACATATATGTATACACACATGTACGCACATATGTGTATACACATACATCTAAATGTGTAGGCTTGGGAGGGCAGAGTTGGCCTTGATAACTTCAGTCATATGAACTGTTGGGCTTCCAGTCTCTGATGAGATTAGCCTCTTTCCCACTGTCCTAACCCTACCTCAAGACAAGTGTATAAGATCCTTTGTCCAAGATATCAGGGTGGGGATTCTTGTTCTGGTACAACCTGGGCTAGATGGATGCTGAGATCCCACTGAATTCTGAAATTCTTTGATTACACAAGTCTTTCAGGATAGGGAAGAATCTGAGCAAATACATGAACTTCACAGAATTTTAAAGCTGACAGAAACTCCGGGGCTTGTTTAATCCTCATTTTTCAGATGAGGAAACTGAGGCTTAAGGAATTTAAGTGACTAATGCAAAAACTAGTTAGTGACAGGACTGAGACTAGAACTCAGGTCTTTCGACTCCCAGGGATTTTTTTTTTTTTAAGTTAGCATGGAAGTTCCTTCACAGTTTTAAAAGGAAAGTTGGGAGACAAATTCAGAATAGCAGCGATCAAGATGGGTCAAAGCAAGACATATCCTGAGCACCCTCCCCAATAGGTGCTATTTAGCCACCTTTCATAGTCAAGTGCAAAGGCAATTCTGAACTTGACTGATCTGCTCACCAGGTATACATGTACCAAATAGTGGAAGAGGAGGAGGAAGAGGAAGGGGGAAAGGAGGAGACAAAAAAGAGGGAGGGAGGAGGAGGGGAAGAGGGAGTAGGAGAAAGTGGAAGGAGGGGGAAGGAGGGGAGAGGAGGAAAGAGGAGAATGGGAGAAAATGGAGAAGGAGGGGAGGAGAGAGAAGGAGAAAGGGAATAGGAAGGAGGAGGAGGAGGAGGAGGAGGAGGACTGAAAATTTTTTGGCTTTCGTTCTTGGCCAATAACCAGCATTGTGACGAAGGACATGATGGAGATGGCCATGTGGCTTAATCCTTTACCTGGCAGCACATATGTTGGCAATCTGCAGTTCACAACTTTCCCCCAATTAGCTCTGAGCTTTTCAATATTGATGCCATAATTTATTGGGAATAAAATCTCCTTCTTATTACTTAGGGTAATTGGTGTTTAGTGCATAATTGGAGCAGGATAGTTCTATGGGACCTGATTAGCATTTGGGACTAAACGCATTTCAGAGAAAAACTGTGTTTCATCTGGATATTTTGCTGGTTCCAAAGAAAAGGAGAAGACCATAGGGGTTGTTTTGGTTAGAGAGAAGAATGCACACAGAGCTTGGGGAGCAATTCAGGACAAGAGTGTCATAGATTTAGTCCTACCTGGAAGGAACTTTAGAGGTTCATCTCGTCCAAGCCCCCTAATTTTACAGATAAGGAAACTGAGGCACAGATAAGTGCTGACTTGTCCTAGGTCACACAGCAAGCCAATATCCATAGCCAGCATTCTGACTCACATCCTCTGACTCCAAGTCCAATGTTCTTTGCACCATTTCTCATCTTAGTTCATGTCCTTACTCTTGCCTCATTGGTATAGTGACAATGAGAACAATGACAAAATACATTCTCGGGGAAACAGAGTCAAATGGAAAACTGTATCCTCTGTACTCCAATATCACTCTAATACTGTTCACTGTTGGGTAGAACTGAACACAAGGTGGGTCCGTCTTAGAACCAAGGAGACTCAGTCGCTCTGGTATGCTGTAGGCACTTAAATGTTTACTGAGTCTAAAATAAAATTTAAAAAATATGAATGTTTACTGACTGTCAGGCACAGTCTGAGAGAGGTTTGATGGCAAAAGGTGGTCAGTTCTCTTGATCAGGTTTCATACATACCTATTAAGCACATACTTTGCAATAATAATGATAAATTTATGTAGAACTTAACAAATGCCAGGCTTCATGCTATGCACTGCCCTATTATCATCTCCATTTTATAGATGAGGAAACTGAGGCAGAGATGACGTGACTTGCCCAGGGTCACACAGCTTGGAACTCAGGCTTGGAGCTCTGGCCACAGCTTCAAAGAACCATATAAAGATAGAAAGCCAGAAGCAAAAGATGGAGTTTGTCGTCAGGGACCCATGTTATGCCAGGGATGACACAATACGTACAGAGAGATAAACCCAGAGTATGTTTGTGGTGGTAGAGAGTGATTTCAATGAAGAAAGTGCTCCACATCAAGGAAGGGCATCCAGCCACAACCTGGAAGGGGGAGGGGAGAGCATCCAGGAAGGGGTCATGGAGTGAGGCCTGAGGGGACTGAGAAGGGACAAGGGACACTGGGGGAGTTGGGGAAGCAGGAAGGAGTCAGGCAGAACGAGCTCCAATCAGTCTTGAAGGCATGTGGACCCTTTTCAGGAAAAGGCAGAGTTGAGAGAGGACAAGAAATAATGTGATAACTACAAGCTTAGGATTAAGAAATGCCTGATAGAAAGTACTTATTGTCCAAGGGAGATGACCCACGGAGAGGACTTAGTAGTTTCTAGGGCCTTTCTGAGTTTGACAAGGACACATTTTATGTTTCTAAGGACACATAACCTCAGTAGTGCATCTCATTAGGAGAGGAAAATTAAGTCAACGCTTGTGCCTTTATGTTTCACTTAATGAACATTTATTACACGATTTTGATGGGCAAGGCCCTTTGCTAGGCATGGGGGAAACAAAGATACATATGGTATAATTCCTGCTCTGAAGGAGCCTGTCATTTAAGACTATCTAAGGAGAAGTGGAGAACGATTGTGGTAATCGCCACACACCCCCTCCCTCTAAACCACAGCAAAAAGAAACATAGGATTAAGGTTTCACATCATTTCCATCAGGCTTCCATCTGATTCTGCAAGAGATGAATAAGTAAGAGGGTAGAGTAAAAAGTCTGTCTTTCTTTCTTTGCTGCTTCCTTCTTCCTTCCTTCCTTCCTTCCTTCCTTCCTTCCTTCCTTCCTTCCTTTCTTTCTTTCTTTCTTTCTTTCTTTCTTTCTTTCTTTCTTTCTT
>NW_027185852.1:8960194-8992269 GCF_028583685.1 Petaurus breviceps papuanus
TGTGACCCTAGGCAATTCCTTGGTGCCCCAGGCAACTCTCCAAGTCTATAAATAAAGAGGGGCTGTTGATATGCATCAATAGATGCATATTTTCACTCTAGTAGCATCCCATACCCAAGAACCCAAAGGTCTTTCGCTCTCTTTATGTTTTATTTGGCCAAAAATATCACTCCTCCTGAACCTAAGATTTAGTTAAGCTGGTCCCCAAAGCCATCATATTGTCCATTCCTAGCCTCCTCAAAGTTTCTCCACTTAGTAGGACCTAGCAGAGTTTAACCTCCATTGGCATGGTTTTCAAGAACTAGGAGACTTCTACATGCCAGGTGTCAGAGTAGAAAACTAACATTGCATCTAAGTCCAAGTTTTGGCCATGCCATTCCTTAATCATCCAGGGTATCCATCTCCTCCCCAGCTGCCATATGACCACATATGTATCTACCTCTAGAACCCCTATCCCCTTTTCTGGTTCCAGAACTATGACTGAATAAATTCTGCCACTGCTTTTGGAAAGGTGACGTCTATCTATTCCCCTATGGCTATAACTTTCCAAATCACAATGCACCTCATTGGCCACCATTTCTCTTTATGTATTCTCTCCCTCGATTAGAATGTAAGCTCATTGAGGGCAGGGACTTTTTACATTTATATCCCTAGCACTTAGCACAGTGCTTGGCACGTGATAATTAAAAAAAATTCCATTCATTTTGTTGAATTAAATTTACTGACCATTTACCTGATACATCCTATAGAATTCTTATGTGACATGGGAACTAGGCTGACTCTGGTCAGGGCAATATGAGAACCCTGATCCAAAGTGCAATAGGGATGAGGGATCGACCAGTCTGACTGGTGTGTGCTTATGACTGCAAGCATTCAAGGAGAGAGTGAGGACACAGTGCCAGGGCTTTACCCTCATGAGTCAGCTCAAACTGTGCCACCCCCACAAGGCAAACTGTGATGGAGACATTTTGAAGGAAGTCAGTCAGATGAGATGAGAATGTGAAATAATCTTCTAGACTTTAATCACTGGGTTCAAATCCCATTCCTGCCACTTCTTACCTGGGTGACTTTCCTCAGTTTCCTCATCAGTAAAATGAGGGTGCTAGGTATCCTCTGAGATCTCATCCTATTTTAGAGCTAGGATATGATGGTTTAACTCTAAGCTCCAGTCACTACTTTCTGAAACAGAATGCCTCTTGAGGATCCTGAACTGGGAGTCAGGAATGGTGAGGGCTTGAATCCTGCCAGTTGTGTGACCACTGGCAGATTATTTCCCTTCACTTGGCTTATCTATAAGATAGGGAAAGATGATCTACAAGCAGTTACCTCCTAAGGTTGTTGTAAAGATTAAATGAGATAAAGTGTTTAATAAATCTTTAAGTTCTATACAAAACAGGGGAGGGAGAGGGAAAAAAGTCTGGAACTCGAAAGTTTATGGAACTGAATTCTGTAAAATAAAAGTAAACCAATTTTTAAAAAGTTCTATACAAAAGTCACAAAAAGCCTCATTGTCTGTATGACCTGAGAAAAGTCAGTCACCCTGTATGCATTCCAGCCTTCACCATCTCCTTTAGGAGACCCAGAAAAAAGAGGTAGTAAGCAGCAAAGCTTAAACCTTTTGTGACCCTGGAGTTTGAATGGTGTGGTCAACCCTAAAGGCAGAGGGATAATAGAATTGGGCATTGACGCATTACTTGAGAGTCTGCAAAGCACTTTTCATAGGGTCCATACACCAAAATCTTAACAACCTTGTGATGTGGGCACTAAGGCTGTTATACTCTGCTTTTACAGATGAGGAAACTGAGGTTATGAAACTTGCCCAAGTGACTTACCCAAGGATTATACAGTAAGTTGTCAGTTATTGTGGGATTTAAAGCCAGGTTTAGGACTCTATCCTTACACCAAGTTGACACTCATCAGGCATGAGATGGTTTATAACAGTTGTCAATGGATGGCTAAGTTGGGGAGACAGCACTGCCCTTGGAGATGGGCTAGTCTGGGTTCAAATCCCAGATGCCTATTAAATGTGTGAACCTGGACAACTCACTGAACTTCTCAGAGCCTGAGTTTCTTCATCTGTAAAATGAAAGGGGTAGACTTGATGGCCTCCAAGATCCCTTGTGACTAAATCTATGATTCTCCGAACTCCATAACTGGTATTTTAAAAAATTGTTTACATGATACCTTGAAGGTTTCAAAACATCACATATTCCACATGAAGAATAGCCCTCAGTTGCCTTTTTGGCAAAAGGATGGGAGTTGGACCAATGATCCCTCCCTTCCACGTTACGTATCCTGTGTTTTTTGTCTCCCTTTATTTTAACAAGAACAATGCATCTCCCATTTTGAAAATCAGAAAATGAAGCCCTGGAAATGTGAAGTGAATTCTCTTTAGTCACCTAGCTGGTTATTATCAGTCAGGCCTAAACTCTGCTTCTCCCAGGCCCTAGATAATGGGGCCTCCCATATGCCAGCAGATCAGGCTAGCCTTCTCCAATTGGGACAGATAGTATTTCATTAATACCTGAGCCCAAATGCCAGTATACAAAAGCTACTCTCCTGGGCAATCTCTCTGTAACAAGATAATGAACCTTTGGATACTCACATATCTTTCCCAGTCAATCTCTGCATAAAATCCATTTGGGGCGCCATTGCTTTTCTTCTGTAATAAATAGGGAAAATGGTTTTAGAAGAGACGCACATGAATGAAAAATGGCAACAAGCAATGCAAATCTCATCTGCACTTGGCATGACTTATCAAAAGCTAGCACAGGAAAGACAGAGTCAGATGACGTTGACCAAGGAACCATGTAGTACTCAATGGAGGTCAGCTGACCATGACACTGACTAAGGGAATGCTAACAATGGTGGACTTTTTTTTAAATGCTCTATTCTCTAAAGGTCTGGATTATTCTAACAATGGGAGGGCTACTCAGAGACATCTGTAATTTTGATTCAAGTGTGGTTGGATGAGCAGCTCCTAGAAATGGAATCTAACATTCTAAATATAACACCACTGGGTCACAAACATCTATTTATTTTTCAAAATGGGGGCTCTGACCTAAGTTTTCAGTTTGTTTGTCAGTAAGTTATCAATTAGTTTTGATCTTTTGACCTTTTCACTCTTGATTCAAGCCTTTGTCAAAGGGTAGGAGAAGAAATAATAATATTGGTAACTAACACATATTATCCAACACTTTAGAGCTCTTTACAATACACTGGCTCAATTATTCCATCTTGTTGATTATTAGTAGCTTTGGTACAGGTTTGGTGGGGGAAGACAATAACACGAATCAGTAAAATTGAGGTTTGAGGATTAACTTTGTCTTTCTGCTTTCCAGGTCTCCCTTTCCTCCATTAAGGTGCATAGGATCTAAAGCTGGACACATGGCAAGTTCACTGTGACTGGGAAAGTCTTGGAGTTTCTTCCTGGTTCTCCCTTCCTGGCATCCTTTACAGAGAGAGAAGAATCACTGAGACATGATGGGGAAGGTATCAAAATGGAAATAGTAAAACTCCCCTGTTTCCCACGAGAGCATCACACAGGCACAAAAGGAGGATGACATCCTGCATTCTTGGACACAGAGCAAGGACAGGTCACCAAGCCAAGCTGGGAAGTGTAAGAACCAAGGTTTGAGGATCAGCCCTTGGACTCTGCACGCATTAAACAAGGGCTACTCAACCTCTTGGGGACAACAAAATGTGCAGCTGACATAGAGCCTCATAGATAGGTAGATGACAGAAAGGGCTGTCATACCTGTCTAGGGGACCATTGGTTAGCCCCAAAGAGAAGCAGTCATCTCTAGCCACCACCTATTCAAGAGAGTTCCTGGATAGACATGGAAACTAATGGGCTGTGAGGTCATTGGATTAAAGGGTAATATAATTGGCAGAGTTGGAAGGGAACTTAGAGGCAAATCTTCATAATTTACAGATGAGGAAAGTGATGTTGAATGAGTTGTCTAAGGTCCCACAGGAAGTGGAAGAGACAGGATTTGAGCACAGGTCTTTTCAATGTAAATCCAGCATACTGTGTTTCCTGATATCATGATCTGCCAGAGTTAGTGAAACTCAGACACCTTATATAACTAATGGTATGTTTAAGTTATTTTTTTGTAATCATAGAAAATCAAATAAAATATTCTCAGTTAGAAAAATTTGGAAAATTTATATTTGGCTCCAGAGAACTTGAGAGAATGACTGCACCAGGCTCCTGTCAGCCCAGCATGTTTCTATGTAGTGGCTGTAGAGTTCCTGAGTTCGTACAATTCTCTGAGAGCAAAGATCAGGTATGCCAGTGAGACTCGGGGCTACCAGAAGAATTGCTTCCAGGATAATCCCGTCTCCTTCCCAAATCCAGCTTTGCTCCCATTCTGGGGTCATGGTAAACAGTAAATTCTCCTTTCTGCTCACAAGCTCAGAGACTTATCAGCAACCATAGATCTGGATTTGGTCATGTCTGGGCTAAGTGAAACATTTCACAGTTTCCATGGAAACCAACAAAGAGGTTGAGAAACAAAACCCAATAAGAGGAAAGGGTTTGGGGTGAAAATAGGTCTAATTAAAAACAAACACAAAACACAAACTACAAGTCAGAAAAAAATGAAGTTATGCAAACGTGTTCACTACACACACATGTACACACACACACACAACTGGCTTTGTTGGGAGATTTGGCAATGTCTGTTTTCGTTAATTTTGGTGCATTCCTATAAAAGTCTTAGGTTTGTAGTAACAAAAAATAGCCAGCCAGGGACGGCATTGATGCCTGGGTAGAGCCCTATTGCGAGGTTAAGACCCAAGAAAAATGAATCTCTTGGTTCAACTCCCTCTGCATTCTGCAGATGAAGGAAGCAGCCAAGGAAATAATTTAGCATACTGGTTTCAAAGGTGGTTCTTATGGAATTACAGGAAGGGATAATTGGAATGAAAGGAGGATAGAGGAAGAAGGATGATAGTATGAAATGCTTCCACTGCCACGTTCATAGAGAAAGAAACTTTCTTCCCATGGAGTTTGCAAATGGCCAAATGGGGAAATCTAACATAAATTTGAGCTTTTTAAAAGGTCCTTTCCATAGTCCTTCCAAAATACCCAGTCCCAGCAGGAGATGTCTTCTGTGCTTCCTGTGGAGAGCTCAGAGTTTTTGAGTTTTATTTTGGGATCTCAAAGCACTTTCCAAGCTTCACCATTTCTCCCATTGGGTTGGAATTCTACTCAGATGAGCTGCATAGCAATCCTACAAAGTTTCACTAACAGAGTTGAGGATAGCATTCTTGTCCTCAATTCCAGGAAAGCCCACTGTTTTCCTTCGTCTAACGACAACAATGACAACAACAGCTAGTGTTTATATAGTGCTTTACAATTCGCAAAGTATTTCACATGTGTTATCTCAATGTTCACAACTACTTTGAAAGATAGATGCCATTATTATCCTCATTTTACAGATGAGGAAACTGAAGCTCAGAGAGTGTAAGTGACTTGCCCAGCCTTGCACAGCTAGTAAGTGACTAAGGCTGGATTTGAACTCGTGTCTTCATGATTCCAAGTCTCTCTCTTTTTCCACCACACCACTCAGCTGCCTTAGGTTTAGGCTACACTGATAAAGCCTTTAGAATCAAGTTAACTCTGGCTTGCTTTTGCAGGTTGTTATTTCCGTTATTGCTAAAGATTTGCTTATGTGTGTTATGTTTTTTTTTTTATCATCCTTCATCCAAAGCACTCCACTGAGCCCCAAATGCTCATACCTAACCCTTGGAAAATGTAATGGGATTTTTCGATAGGCAGAGGGGATGGGTGTGGTGGAGCCTAAGAGTTGATCCTTCCTTGGTTTTTCAGTGGCCAATTCGGACACATCTAAGATAGATTCCCAGGGAGCAGAATGAATACTTTCATTAGCTTCCCAGCCTAGATTTTTACTCACTGTTTCTACAACCCCTTGGAAACTTGAGACTAAAATCTGCTTCCTTACCGATACTTTTTTTCCTCCTTCGCGTGCGCACTCTGCTTTGCTATTGTAGGGTGGCTCGTGTGGGCTGGGATGCTGGAATCGATTGGTTTGACGTAGAAAAAAGTTGTTAAAATATCTGCTTGTTCTTTTAGACACATATTAAGAATTACATGGAGTTGGCAAACATGGTATATAGAAGGAAAAACAAAAGAGCTAGGTCGAATGTTAGAGCCTGCCCATCTTGGCAGGGCTCCCTGCAGCCAAAGGGGACCTGGGGGCCGTAACAAGGCTCTATTCAGCAGACATGCAGTGGGGGAGGAAAGAAGAGGAGGAGGAGGAGGAGACACATCCACTTTTTATGGAGGATCTGATTCTTTATCTACCCAACATTTAACTGACAAACAGACACAAAGCTACACCAGAAAAGACAATTTTATCCAATACAACATTTCTCTGCTCCTGACTGGTAGCCTCATGATGGACTCACACCTACCTTCTCCCCCTCACTCCTATGTCCATTCTGACCACTGACTACTGACAGACCCTTCACCAGTTGTAGGGATGGGGCCCAGTGATTTGAACCCTGTTTAGGATTGGCAGATCGGATCTCCCTCTGGTGGTGGTGTGACACTTCTCTTGCTGGTCTTGGGGGCAGGTAGAAATAGGAACCACCAGGGAAAAGGATGCTTGGTCCTATTCTAAGACTTGGTCTTTGAGTTGGAGGAGGAAGACACGAAGACAGATGGTAGTGACAGCTGTAGATATACTCGCCAGTTGACAATAAGCCAAGCAGAGCCCTTGGTCATTCATGCAGTCTGACACCAAGGAGACTCTCTAGGGACTAAGCTTCTAAGCATTCAGGCCAAATAGGAGCTTTCTTTTATGTCTTGGCCTGCTAAGGGTGGTTTTCTGAGTCAAAGCATAGTAATTCATTGTGATAACCCTACCAAGAGATAATTCTACTCCTCCACATATATACTTTTACATACAGACCTAGAGATCTGACTAGAAGCATCTCAGAAAAAGACAGCTATCTGCATCCTGAATCCCTCTTCTGACACCTCAGGGTTTTATGGAAATAAGCCTGTGTTTCTAAAGTCTGAGCAGAGTGCAAGCTATGGTAGATCTTTGCAAGCGCAAAAAGCATGCAGCACGAGGCTGGTGCTTGACTGGATGTCTTTCATCTGTGAACCACTCATGATATACTGTAGAAGGTTCAGGACAAGGTGCGCCACTGAGTGATGCATTTTTCCAGACATGTGTAAGCCATTGACTAAGGAAGAGGTCATGGTTCCCCCACTGACAAGATCACATCTTACTAAAGTAATGAAATAAAGTGTTGTTAACCTAAGAGAGAAACGAGCCCAGAAACACACCAGCTTCTATTCATCTCCAAGAATCACTATGTTGAACCCTAATTTCTTGCTCTGACCTATTAAGCCTCCCAAGTAGTGACTAAACCAGGTTTGTGAGCTGATGTAGCTGCCTGGACTTGAGTCTTGAAAGAAATCTGTCTGAGTTTAATAGAAATCAGGCTAATCCCAGTAACAACTGAGTACACAATAAACAACTTTGGTTTGGTGCCAATTCAACTTTGACAAGATACTAGCTGCAGATGCTGACTCCTGGATCCTTATGGTGATGGGAAAAGGGTGAGAGTGTGTCTGTGTATGTGTATGTATGGGATGGGGGTGGGGACAAGGGGGGGAGGAACTGGTGGGTGCTTTGTCCAATGATTTTCACTAACTAATCATTCCTGAAAGTAAAACTGATTTTTGTCCTATTCCCAGAGAAACCTTGTGGATCCAAACTTCTTCCATGCTCAGATAAGTCAGTCAATTAACATTTATTACCTGCCTGCTATGTGCTAGGCACTGTCTTAAGTGCTGGGGAAACAAGGAAAAGCCAAAGACAGACTCTACAACACCCTAGGAGCTCATAGTCTGTATACTCTAGAAAAAAATAAAGTTTGCCTTAATTGAAGTGGAACTAACTTCCCTCTCCATTGAGAATCCAGACTGACTTTTCTAAATGGTAATTAAATTACTTATAAGCCCCATTAGAATGTGAGCTCCTTGAAGACAGGGGCTGTTTTCACCTTTGTTTGCATTTTCAGTGCTTTATGCAATGCCTTAAGTGCTTGTCCACTGATTTCTAACCAATAACTCTTGAGCCCTGAACCCTTGTTTGAGGGACCTGGAAGGGAATGACCTAAAAGTGATTCAGTCTTATAGTCACTGATGGCTTGTATGGCACAACCTACCTAGGGGATAGAAATTTGTCCCCCTTTCAGTTCAGATTAGCGGTCACTGAAAGAGAAGAGTATGCCCAGGAACCACCTGGTTCTGAAACATGAGGAGTATGGCACTTTAGAGCATAGGAAAAAAGGGCCAAGCTGGGAGCAGCAAGAGAAATCAACCAGCTCTGGAAGCAGCAGGGAAAGAAAGCCAAAGGAAACGAAGCAAGAGCCTTGCAAAGGACAGAACACAGGGGAGGAGAGAGGACCCATGAAACCCCAGACAGAGAAACAGGGAGGAGACACAGAGAGAGAGAGAGAGAGGAGGCAAGTACCTGAAACAGAGTTAAGGAGAAGGCTCTGAGCCAGAAGCAAGGACTGAGGAGGAGTTGGGTCTTCTGGGCCTTTTTTTTCCCCTGCTGAATAGAGCCTTGATTACAGTGTTACCCAATGTCGAGTAGCTGCAATTTTGTTTCTTAACAGTTCAAGGCAAGACCAACACGGATGCAAGGGTTAAGTATCTCCCATCATGTGGTGGGGGAAAATTCCTGCCAAAGCTGTAATCAACCCCTCGATGTGGGCACAATTTTAGAAAAAGAGCCTTTACAACTTTTCTACATGTTTTAAACCCTCAGGCTCATTTTAGCTCCCACTCTGAAATAACATTCTGCCTGATGTGGGTCCACTTTAGAACAGCTGTTCCTTTCAAATTGACTTCTGATTTAGATGGGAAAGCAATCATTTTGGAACAAGCCACGTAAGTGCAAGGCAGAGCAAACCCACACCTGCATCCATGGACTCCTTTCCTGGACTGAATTCTGGCTGCCAGGAAGGTTTGAGAGATGTTCTTAAATCCAGGGGATAGGCACATTGTAGCCCTGAAGGCTGTCCATCATGACATAAATGGTTTCAAAACCTTTCCCTGCTTTGGATGTTAATATAGAAAATGTATCTCCATCTAGGCTCTCAACCTTGTGGGCTCCCAGATCCACCTGTGGGCTGCATTGTTTGCAGAAAGGATCCTCACACTTTAAAGCCTTTAAAGGAAATCACATTGGATGGTGGCCTTCCCCTGCATGACCTGCCCAGACTTTGGCCCTACCTGTTCATCCTTGGTTCCCTTCCTTACTACCCTCTGGGGCTTTTAGACGAGGTTAATAAAGGTTATATGCCCTAGCACTCACTTAGTCAAAAATGGATCTACTGTTGCTGTATCTACTATATTAAATAAAAAATAGAGATAAGGTCTAAAAATCTGTTTAAGTATCATTAAAGAAGAAAATATGCTTTACGTTTTTAAAAATTGCAGCAAACATCGAAACACAGGCCTACTGAGAAGGGTTACTGAATACTTACAGTTCCATCCCTATCTGGCGAGCCTCTGTAACAAAGAGAGAGTGACAGAAATTAGAAAAAGCAGTCATCGGGCCGCTTGAAGTAAAACGGAGAGGTCTACACCGCATGAGTTTATGCTTGTCTGCCACTCCCATCGGGCCTTTAAGGTGAAGTCATCAAAAGGAGCTCTAGATTTGGGGCTGGACGGAAGCTCAGACACTTCTAATCCACCTCCTTCAATGTACAGAACAGTCCAGAGAGCGATGGGAGGTTCAGAGGATTGTGAATTTATTACTAGAAAGGGCCTTGGAGGCTACTGAATCCAACCCTGGCATTTTATGAATGAGGAAACTGAGGCAGAGAGGGGTTAACTCGTTTGATTAGGGTCACACAGCCAGTATGTGACTGAAGTGGGTTATTTGGACTTAGGTTAGTTGGGACTCTAGCTGCTACACCAAGTAAACCGAGATTACACATGGATAACGAGGCCAAACTGCCATTTGAACGTTGGTCCTCTGACTCGGAATCTAGTGCTTTTCTGCTGCTTCTCTGTCTCTCCCTCTGCCTCTTCTTCTGTCTCTCCATCTCTGTCTTTCTCTCCTTCTCCTTCTCCCTCTTTTCCCCTTTCCTCTTCTCTCCCTCCCTCTTTTTCTTCTTCTTTTCTCTCTCTCCCAAAAAACTTCCATCTCCCAGTTAATAGTACTTTTAATATAATATATCTCATTTGATCCTCACAATAACTTTATAACATAGATGCTATTATTATCCCTATTTTATAGATGGGGAAACTGAGGCTGAGAAAAACTAAGCAAATTGCATGGGACCATACAGTGAGTGTCGGGTATTATTCCAACCCAGGCTTTCCTGCCTCCCTCTTTCATACTCCATGCACCACAGCATCTAGTCCCAATAGCAGCCATCTCCCACCCAACTCCTCCCTATCCTGCCCCATTACCTTCCCCTTCCCCACAATACTGCTTTCCACATTAAACCCTAATGAGGCTCCAAGGTATTTTGTGGTTAGTTCTCCCCAGCTTTGGCTTCCAACTTTCCCTTATCTCTTAGCAGTATCTGCAATTCTTCAGTGACATTCTTATTTCCATGGGTTCTTATTCCTCCATTGCAACATTGTCTTTGCTGAAGGTCTTGGTTGAAAGCTGCAGGATATTCAGCATAACTCTAAATTCAAAAAAATTTGGCCCAGGCTGGTGCTATTTAAAACCTTCCTAAAACTAAGCAATGCAAACAGATATTCTCCATCTCACCTCTTTCCCTGTAAATGAATAATGCTATAATTATCCTTTCCCAAGTGGCAAACTCAATATGGTGACCTTACTCCGGGACTGTCCTCATTCCAAGCAAAGAAAGCACACTTTAATGAGGTTCTACAAAGAAACACTCTTTCTTAGACCATGTGTTCCGACTTCAATAAAAGCTGTGGAGACCTTAAGCAGAACAAAGACGAAAGAGCTTTCAGAAACTTGGTTACCAGTTCACATTCTTCTGCTGACTGGCCATGTGGCCTCAGAAAATCAACACCAAGGGGAGGCTGGTGGTGCCGTGAATAGAGCACTGGTCCTGGAGTCAGGAGGACCTGAGTTCAAATCCAGCTCTGTTACCTCGGGCAAGTCAGTGAACCTCTGTGTGCCTTGACTTTCTCATCTATGAAATGGGGATAAAAACCTCCTTCTCAGGGCTGTTGTGAGGAGTAAATGAATAATAACTGTAAAGTGCTTAGGACAGTGCCTGGCACAGAGTACCTGCTATATAAATGTCCGTAGTTATTATTTATCTATCAGTTCTTCACCCTCATTTTCTTTACTTCCCTAATCAGTTACCAGATCATGCTTTGGGTTCTATAACGCCTCTCCCAAATCGCCCCTTCTCTCCACCCACATGGACCCAACTGTTCACTGTAATAGCTTCTTCACTGGTGTCCCTGACTCAAGGCTGTCTCCTCTGCAATCCATTCTTCACATGGGTGCCCAAGTGACTTTCCTCAAAAACAGGTGTGACCATTTCATTCTCCTCAACAAATTCCAGTGGTGCCTTATTATCTGTACTAGAAAACACAAACGTCTCAAGCTGGCCCCAGATATCTTACCCAGTGTTCCTTTCCATGCTCTCTGTGGTGCTGGCATGCTGACCTAGCTACTTTCTGTTCCTTAGGCATGAAGATTTCTCTCCCACTTCTGAGCCTTTGTACTGACTGTTCCCCAGTCTGGGAAGCTTTCATTCCTCACCTTCACCTTCTGGTCTCCTGTAAGACTCAGCTCAAGCATCTTCTTCTACATGAGGCCTAACTTGAACCCCCAGGTTGCTGGTATCTTACTTCCTGAAGTTATATTGTATAAGCACCTTGTGGATTCTGTGAATACTTATATGTATATGGGTATACTTACATTTATATATGTATAGTTAAATGTATATGTGTATACTTACATGATTTATGTGTGTATACTCACATTTATATGTGTATACTTATATGTATATGGGCATACTTACATTTACTTTGTATATATATATATATATATAGTGTGTACACACACATACATACAGTTACACACATGTTGTCTCCCCTTTGTCAGGTCTCTGAAGGCAGTGACCATTGTTGTTTTTGCCTTGTATCTCTAGTACCCAGTATAGTGCCTGGCACATAGTAGGTCCTCCACAAAGGCTTACTTGATAAGCACATTTATACGCAAATAAATATAAGGCAATTTTGAAAGAAGAGATACAAGGATAAAGCAGGGTTTCATGATGGCATTTGGACTGGGCTTTGAAAAAAATTAAAGAAGCAAGGTGAAGAGGGGCTACATGCATGCCAGGCACAGAAGACATGTAAAGGCATGGAGGTGGGAGCTGGTGGGTTGGGTATGAGGAATACCAAGGAGGTTAGTTTGACTGGAACATAGAGAGTATGAAGAAAAATAATGTATACTAATGCTAGAAAGGTTGATTGGAGTCAAGTTGGGATTTGGGATTTCACTCCCAGGTGAGGAAACACCCTCTACCAGTGTAGATTGGCACCTCCTCTGCAAATCTGGCTCCTAGAACACTACAAGGACAAATGACTTGCCCAAGGTCCCACAGTCACTGTGTTGGAGGAAGGGCCTGGAAACAGCCCTTCCTGTGGCTGAGTCTATTCTCATTTTTAGGATCATGATTTTGAGCTCAAAGGGATAACAGAGGATGTCTAGGGCAGCCTCTTTATTTAACAGCTGATGAAGCAGAGACCTGGTGCTCAGGGTCATACAGGCAGTAGATATCAGAGGCGGGATTTGAACTGAGGTGCTCTGACTCCAGAGGATCAGCCTCCAATCATCTGCATGGCCACCACAATAACCTTCAAAAGCACAAACCCGACCTGGTTGACATCTTGCTAAAGAAGCATCAGTGCTTCCCTACTGCCCCAGGGATACAATCTTTAGCTCCTCTATCACCTCATTATTAATGCTATCTCCTTAATTAGAATGTGAGCTCCTTGAGGATGGAGTCCATTTTTGACTTTCTTTGCATTAGCCCAGTACCTGGCACTGAGTGAGTACTTAATAAATGCTTGTTGGTTGACTGATCAATGTTAGCTCTTGGGAGGGACAGAATGAAGATTCTCCTCCATTCTTGCATATTCTGCCTATGTTGTTGTGGAGTTATTCCAGTCATGTTTGACTCTCCTTTCGCCCCATTTGGGGTTTTCTTGGCAAAGATACTGGAGTGGTTTGCCATCTCCTTTAGCTCGTTTTACAGATGAGGAAACTGAGGCAAACAGGGTTAAATGAATTGCCCAGGACTACACAGCTAGTAAGTGGTCTGAGACTGGATTTGAACTTAGGTCTCCCTGACTCCAGGTCAGGCACTCTATCCACTGCTCCACCTAGCTGCCCAATCAAGCTATGCTCATATACTATGAGCAACTTGACTGTCTTGATAGAGTGCAGACACCTTGAGGGCAGGAACTTTTTCTTTTACTTTCTTTGTAACCCCAGCATCTAATACAATGCCTGGCCCATCGTAGGTACTTAAATGAGTGGTCTTTGATTGGTTTCAGGGTCTTATAAAAGACACTAACAGGGAGAACATTGGTGATAATAGGATATTGCTCCTCAGTTTCCTGAAGAAAAAAACCTTCATGAATGACAGTGTGGTGGACCTTAATTAAGCACCTTCTTTCATTGTGAAGGAGTCTATGGTCCTGAAATTGAACCTGATCTTAGGTGGGGTTGGAGGAACAAATTGATTGTAAAATCATTGTATGTCGAAGTTAGAAGAGACCTCAGAGAACCACCCCTTCCTTTGCAGAAGCATGGCCTAAAGTCACTCACAGCAAGCCAGAGGCGGGGCTGGGACTCAAGCTCCAGCCTCGTCAGTCCATCATTCTCTGTACCACACTGCCTCAGCTCTTTGGGGGCAAGCCCTATATCTACTTTTCAGCTCACTCTCATAACCATTGATTTTTAAAAAGTCTTCTTACAGTAAATTCTTAACATTTGCTCATCTCCCACCTCCAGACCTTTGCCTAGACTGTAAATCATGACTAGATGCACTTTCTCACCCTAGGTCTCCCTAGTTTCTTTTGAGATTTTAATCAGTTATTATCTTCTATACAAGGATACCTCTCTGGTTCCCATCCCAGTTGTTAAAAGTTCACCTCCCTATCCCAAATCATTTATCTTCTATAGGCTTTTCTGTGCATATTATTTTGCCCAAATTGAATATAAGCTCCTCCAGGGAAGGGACTATTTATCATTCTGTCTTTGTATCTTTAGAATGTGGCACATAATAATAAGCTACACATACTTAAAATCTGTCAGACTCTGAGTATACAAAGAAAAACAAAGTCCATGCACTCAAGGAGCTTGCGTTCTATGGGAGAGACACCATGTAATATAAAAATGCATATGTAATGAGGGGACCGACCAATACTCTTTGACCATTGGCCATAGTTGGCCAATCATGGCAGAAGGAGGCTCATTTAAGCCTTTGTATGGGTCGATGCTGGGCAGAACATGTGCTACATGCTCCACAGTCCAGGTCTTCCTGGGCCAGCCCCCCGCTACATATTCATAATAAATGCAAAATAACTTTGATGGGGAGGGGCTAGCAGCTCAGGTAATCAAGGAAGGTTTGACATAGAAGGGAGCCTTAGAACTAAGCTTCAAAGGTAACTAGGGGATTCTAAGAGGCAGAGGAGAAGATGGAGTGCATTCCAGGCATAAAGGAGAGTCTTTGCAATGGCATGGAGAGCAAAGATGGAAAATCATGTGTCAGTAAGAGGGAGAAATCCAGTTTGTTTGGAATGTGGAATGTATGAAGTATATGAAGTGGAATAATGTATATTAGGGCAAGAAAGTAGGTCAAAGCCTGGTTGGGAAGGGCTTTAAACAGAGGAGCTTAACAAATGCTTATTGGATTGAATGTGGTTGGTTCTCTGTTTTATAACTTAATCTCTGCCATGATACTTATTCATCTCCTTCTGCTTTTAAAATGTTCATCTTCCTCTGCTTTCAAGAATTTGACATTTCTCCCTAGCCTTCATATGTCCGACCTGGCTCTTTGCCCATCTTCCCTTTATTTCTCATTCTTCACACTCCCTCCCTCAGCTGTTCGAAGGATGACCAGACCAGGGAGCCCAGGTGCTAACAAGCTACTCCTCCTTGGTTAGCTTCAATGTGCTGGTCCTCTAGGGTGTTGCTTAGTAACCCATTTGCCAATTGCCTCAGCCCTGATGACAGTCTGAATCAGCAGTGACAATGACCCAAGCTGCATACTCTGTCACCACAAAGCACAGTGTTTAGTTAATGGATAGAACTGGGCTTCGGCAAGCTCGAGGTTCCTGGACTTTTGCTATAAGAACAATGGGATGCCCGAGCAGTGGGTAGGATCTTGTGATATGTGAGGGTGGTGTGGGATTGTTGCCTTGTCTTTTAGCTTCTCTCCCTAGAGAAGAACAGTGTTATAAAGGATATGGGGGAAACCTGAACATGCTAGAAGATACGAGGTCTCCTGTGAGTCATTTAACGTGGTTGGGATTCATTTTCCTCAGCTGCAAAATGAGGTGATGGGGTGAGATGGCACCATCCAAGGTCCCTCTCAGTTCTAGCTCAGTGATGCTGAAATCCTTAGGTCTTCTAAGGAAAATGAGAAATTAAGCAATCCCATTGTTGTGACCCAAGGGGTCAATGAACATTTGGAATAAAAGATTCCAGATTTGAATGGGATGACAGATAGTATCCATCACAAAAGGTTTTCAGAATTGGAATCTAATCCAACCTATGCTCAGAAATGAATTTTCAATATGAGGCACCCACCACGTGACTCAAGCCCTCTTCCTTGACAAGGCAGCTTCCTTCCCTTTGGGACAGCTCTCATGGCTAGTTTTTATTGGCATCAGTCCTAAATATGTCTCTCTGAAGCATTCACCCATAGTTCCTTGTTTTGTCTCCTTAGACTAGGGAGTATAAGTCTATTCTTTCTTCCATTTGAAAAGCATTCAAATACTTGAAGACAGCTGTTAGCTCTCTCCTGAGTCTTTTCTCCAGGTCACACTTCAATTGGCACTCACATGTCTCCCACTCAAGGCCCTCCTCTGGGCTCTCTCCAGTCTAGCAATGCTTTGGTTAAATGGTGAGCCCCAACTTGATCCAACCTTTACTCAAAACACTAATCTCTTCCTTTTCCAGATGAGGGTGGTTATCCAAACTTGGTTTAGGAAGAATCACCATCATCCATTTTAAAATAGATCTAATTTGTCCCAAAGCAAAAAGAACAATCTACATTTTTTATAATTTTAACTATAATGGTTGGGGTGGGAGAGGGAGAGAGTAATGCCAAACCTGCAGTGTGGACCTCTCTGCATTCATTCTACTTGGTCCATCTGTCCAGATCCCTGATGATCAGGCACTGGAGAGTGATTAAAAGAGCCCTGAATGTGAAGGCACAGAACTTAGTTCTAGAATAAACCTCAAGGGTCCTCTAGAGTCCAACCCCCTCTTTTTACTGATGGAGAAGGGAAGTGATTTGCCCAAGGTCACTCGGGTGGCATGAGTGGTGGAGGAATTTGAACCCTGGCCTCTGACCTGACATCCTCTGTTCTTTCCCTTATGCCTCATTGCTTCCTCCAGGTGACCTGGGTTGGGGTGCTAACTCCAGTCCTATGTGACCTGTAGCAAGCCTTTATTTTCTCATCTGTAAAATGGAGTTAATAATGATTGTACTGCCTACCTTACAGAATAGTTGAGGAAAGCAACTTATAAACTCTATGGCTTTATGGAAATGGGAGAGAGTGTGAAGATGATGATGAGAAAATATAGGATATATCTAAGGACTGGCAAATAGATCAGTCTAGCTGACTTATGTGTTATACACACACATATATTTAGGGATGACTGGTAGCAGAGTGGACAAGAGCATTGGACCTGAAGTCAAGAAGACCTGAGTTCAGATTTAGCCTTAAGACACTTGCTAGCTGTATGAATTTGGGCAAGTCACTTAATCTTTGCTTGCCCCAGTTTCCATAACTGTAACATGAGGATAATAATAACATTTATTTCTCAGGGTTGTGAGAATCAAATGAGATAGTCAAATGCTTTGCAAACCTTGATATGCTGTGTCAATGTTAGTTATTATTAATATTTTGCTAGCATTATTATTTTGACTACTCTTACTAATACCAGTTCATTTCTACCTATGATAAAAAAGTTCTATCTTTCCCCCCCCTGAATCTCCTCTCAGAATTATTGACTAGATACCACCCTAAGATAGCTCCAGACCACAATGGCAAGCAGGGGCATCATAGAGAGCGCTCTGTCTCAGGTACCCCTTCATCATGGTTGATTGCCTCTGATTCCCAAATTCTAGGAGGAGTTGGAGGTAGAGGTAGCAGAAAAGTGTGAAAGGTAGTGGGGGATGGCAGAGCCTAAGAAAGGGGTGCCAAGACTCCAGGATTCTGGGGTGGTGGGCTGGAAAGAAGAGAGAGGGGCAGTCATGATGCAAGAGTCAGGGTAGCAGAGGAGTTTGAAAATGCAGACACCAACAGCAGAGAGGAAGCTTGTCCCTCAGATGCTTGCACCCTAGGACAAAGCCTCACTAACCTAGCCCTAGCTCTGGCTTTATTCTAAGAAGCCATGTAATTAGTGTAAGTCATTAATTCATAGACTCATTGAGAGTTCCTTGCAGAATGTGATCCCTGAGGGTTTCCATGACTAGCTCCCAGGCAAGTTTCTCAAAGCACTTACACATTGGTTTTCTACATTAATGGACACATGCCTATTGGGTAGAACTTGGATACCTCATTTGTGATTTCTATCTTTTTCCTAATTCTGAGTTATTGTTATTGTTATTAGTTGTTTCTCTTAACAATGGCAAGTGTGGGAGATAGTCGGGAATAGGCAGGATTGGAGGGGACAGCACCAGAGGTCATCTTGTCCATTCCCCTGGCTTCCCCTGGGGTTGTGGATTAGCTAGCTAGACACAAGGTTGCTAATCTCATTATGGAAGCCTTTCAGGGAATTAGGTTCCACAGTTGCCTGATCACTTACAAAATGAGCTAGCAGGAGGCTGAAAAGAATGTATGGAGTAATAATTCTGGCTGCCTGTCTTCCCTCCTAGGGATGCAGGGATGGTTTATTAACACGTTTTGAGGAAGAGAGATACAGCAAGAGGATACAGTAGCAGTGAGAATTTTTTCCCTTTGATTTGTTGCTTATGATTTCTCCTACTTAGGGAACTCCCAGGGAGGAATCTCGCTCAACCAGTGTACATCATTTTCTGTTCTGCTACTTATGTTGTTAGAGAGATGACCTGCACCAAAAGAGGAAGGCTCTTGCCTAGGGTTCCAGAGACATCAAAGGTGAGATTTGAATCCAGGACAACTTCCCAAAGCTGAGGCCAGAACCTGCTTCTCCTGAGCATCATGGGATCATAAATAATCCAACCATTTGTCAATTTGGTACAAGAACTGGGAAGTTGCCATCACTTATTAGCAACTATGATAGACCAATCCACACAGAGGCCACTCTGAACAAGATGTTAGTCCTAGGAAACCTGGCTTGGGGTCATCTTTTCAAAGAAGTCATGACATCCAATCATCTATCGAGATGGCAATCTATGGGAAGTCCAACATTTCCAATGCCCCCATTTGAGGTACATACGTGGAATCAGTGTCCTTTTCTTTCTTCCGTATTCCAAAGGCCTTCCTTGTACGTTTTTTCAATCCTGTATAAAAATAAGAGAAAAAAAATGTATTAATAATCCACTTATCACATCCCTTTTGCCAGGTGTGATAACCTTAATGCTCCCTAACCTTCGACACTTTAGGAACAGGAGTGGTTGAATTAAGATAGCTTAATTAACAAACATCTGTGAAGTATCGGCCTATGTGCCAGGTACCGTCCTAGGCATGGGCATCACAGATGAAAATTAAACAGCCCTGCCCATAAGGAATCTCCATTCTATTGCGGATAAGGCATGTAGGTATGTGTGCATATGCTTTTACATGAATGTATATGGACACACACATACATATGTATATACTGTGCACATATATAACAGACACAGGCATCTTTTCCCCAATAGAATGTAAATTCCTTATGGGCAAAAGCTTCGTCATTTTCATCTGTGTTTGCCCAGTGCCTAGCATGGTACTTGGGCACAGTAGGTACTTAATAGCTGTTTGATGCAGATGTTTTCCAAGGAGAGAATCCT
The DNA here is from genome assembly GCF_028583685.1 of Petaurus breviceps papuanus. NCBI lineage: Eukaryota > Metazoa > Chordata > Mammalia > Diprotodontia > Petauridae > Petaurus > Petaurus breviceps. Next base: position 8,979,416 of record NW_027185852.1, read on the forward strand.
GAAGTGCTCTATAAGTCATTTAAAGAATTGTAGGTGGGAAAACCAAGACCTGACTTACCCCATGGGTCTGCCTGGGTTTTGGGGTGATTTGAAGAAGGGTATCCTCTCAATATCTGGGCACCATTAATAGTAGGGGAAATAAAGATATCTTTGGCTTCATGTAGAAGTTGGTGTCTGAACTGTGTCTTGGAGCAAGCTAGGGATTCACAGGGGGAGAGAGAGCAGGAGGAGGAAGGATTCTTCAACGTGAGGTTCAATGGGCTAATGCAAAGGCAGAGAGCCTTGGACAAGGAGACATTAAAAAAGCACATCAATTGCAATTGTAAAGAAAGGTGGCAGTAAGTCATAAGGCTGGAAAGGTAGACTGAGAAGGGCTTTATTTGCCATGAGAAGAGCTAATATTAGATCCCAGAGGCCACAGAGGGGGAAGGAGGCCCTGGAGGTGACAACATCATAATCATCTTCAGTTTTGCTCTCTTTGTTCATGGTCCCCTTTGCCCTCCATATTGTATTAACTGGGATTCCCCAGTTTCTCAGGTAGAAAGAAGGTGGTAAAAAAACTCTCAAAAGCAAGGGCTGGACACAGGGGAGGAGACACAGGAACCAAGAAATAGTTTGGAAAGAGTAACCACAGCTTGCAGATTCCATACTGAGCCCCACCTCATTGGTAATGGAAGGAAATGTCACCATTTGTTCAAACACATTCTTTGAGATTACTATCACAAACAACTTCTAGTAGTGAAATATTCAAACTAGCTTAATTTTAAAAAACAGTTTCTGTTAAAACAAATAGCTCCTCCTTGGTGTATTGGGTTGGTATGCTTCTGATCTGATCTTCATGAAAAAATACCTAGGTACACATACCCAGTATGTTGGCAAGGGTGCAGAATTTGGAGCCTTAGGTCTTGGGTTCAAGTTCAGTCTTTGGCATTTGTTAGCAATGTGATGTCAGGTAAGTGATTATTTGTCCCTAGTCCCCAGTTTTCTCATTTATGAAATAGGAACTTTGAAGGGAATGGCGCAGAGGTGCTTTCCAGCTCCAAATCTAGGATCTCAGATTGCCTCTAGTTTTCCTCACATAAAACTGTTCTCCACTAAAGTATTTCTTTGATATCTCAGGACCTGAGGGTGACCCTAGATCCCCAAAGGCTATTCCAGGGGAATACAAGCCCTGGGATACCCTGTAAGCTTCAAATGTCCCCCTGGGGATGGATTCCATGGCAGATCTCCCAGCCTAGTGAGTTCAACACTGAATGAATGGATGAATGAATGAACTGATGGATGAATGGACAGCAAATTTTCAAATGCTTTAGAGACACAGATAAAAAAGTGAAATAGTTCTAGCTTTCAAAATGATCAAATTCTAATCTGGAACAACAAAGAGGAGAGGCCAGCATCAGGGAAGAATGCAAGGCTAGGGATTCCTTAGGCACAGTCAAAAGGCACATATAAAGCTTAGTGGCCATTCATTTTACTGAAAGGATTACAGTTGGTTCCTCCCTGCTCATCAAAGCTCTGTGAGGAGCCATGTCTACTCTGCAAAAGGAGTGGGCCAGGAGCTGGCAAGAGGATGGAGGGTCATAGATTCATAACTTCTTGGAAGGCAGGCCTCAGGGTAAGAGCAGAGGGACCACCCCGGGTTTCCTTCCCATGGAGGGAGAATTGAAGGCTAGTCTACAGCCAGGAGAAAAAGTAGATGATGTCAGGCAGAAATGACAAGGAGTAGGGGCTATCTGGGAAGGGGCAGATTGAGGTGGGCATAAAGGCTCCTTCAGCCTGTTCCACTGGGCTTCCCAGCTCCACAAAGGCACTGCAAGGGCTGATTCAGTTTAGAGAAGGAGCAGTCCCTAGTTTCTTGAAACTTATAGCAGAATAGAATTATAAGATATGGACAGACAGATGTATCTGGATAATACACTTTATTCAAATTTCTTACTAATTATTCACTAAACCAAAGCAAAGTAGGACTTCTGACAATGCACTTCACCTGGTAAGCTCAGTATCATGGCCCCAGAAAGCCTCACCAGGCTTGGATGCTCATTAGAAAGGACCTTCAAAAAATCATCGAGCTCGACCTCTTCATTTTATAGACAGGGAAGCCAAAGCCCAGGGGAGGAATGTGCATTTAAATGAGGAGTCTGAAACCAAGGTGTTTTGACCTGGAATCCAGTGGTCTTTCCATGACGTAGCCAAGCAACCACTTTCCCACTGTTACCTTCTAACCTTGACTAGCTGTGTGGTCGTGGGCAAATCACAACTGCTCTGGGCTCCTTTGGGTTATTCTAACCTACACAAGGTGGCTTTGAATTGATAGGGTGTCTTTGAAATCAAGGGCATCTTTCCTCTGGGTTTTGGTCACTGCCCACCTGGCAGCTGGGGTCCTGCCTCTAGGCTGCCAGAGAGAACAGTCCTTTATCCATATATTACTAATTGTAGCTTTGCTCCAGGGGGCATAGAGGGCTTCAGGTCAGTGACAGTTTCATAGCTGGGCACTGTCTTGTAAACCAGTGACAGAACAGACAACAAAACCAAGATTTACTTGGTGGGCCTGGATAGCTATGTAGATTTTTTTTTTAAGGCTGTACCTATGGAGTTAGAAAGAGTTGGCCCCAGTGCAATGAGTTAATATTCTAGGGAAATTGCTACTTTATAAAAAAGAAAAAAAAGAGATGACTGGCTTCTTTTTTTCCTTGGTCCAGAAACATCTCACAAATCTTGTAGCCCAATCACTTCATGTGGCAGATGGGGAAACTGAAGCCACAAAGTAGAGTTTCATTGACCTCTTCTGTGGCCACTTTCACATTCAAGTCACTCCTGAATAAATTATATTGGTGGGGTTTGGGGGTGGGAGTGGAAGGATCTGTGGGGCAGTCTGGAGTGAGTATTTATTGATGTGGGGAATTTCTGGTATGAAAGCTCCCTTCTCTCATGTAGATGGGTAATTTTAGTCTTAGAGAGATTCCTGGAAGGCTGAGGGGTTAAGTGATCCACCCAGGGTCATATAGTCTGTATCACAGGCAAGACTTGGGCCCTTAGGCCAGCCCTCTATCCATTACCTTAGGTCACCTCTCATAAAAGTCCTTGATGATTTAATTTGGAGGTTCTTTCCAACATCTCTCCAGAATGAGTTACATCTCCATCTCCTCTGATGGGGGCTGGTGGAGAAATTCTATTACTTTCCAAGTGGTCTCTGCATCTTTGTGCTTACTGCAAGCTTTATCTGCAGAGATGGCCACTTGTCCTGCTAAGGGATGGTTATTACTTCCCTTGGACACTCAATAAAACCAATTCTTTTCCTTCTCTTCCAAGCAGAGTTTTCTGTGAGCTCTCCTTTCATTTCACGGTCATATTTTTAAATCTTCCAATTTGGTTTCTATTAAGAATCCCATAGAATCACAGACACTGAGAGTTGGAATAAGCCTCAATGGCCAATCCATATGCTAAAGAAATCCCTACTATATCATACATTTGATGAGTGATTGTCCAGCCTCTGTCTGCAGATCTCCCTGGAGGGAGAGCCCACCACCTATCTAAGCAGCTCATTCCATGTTGGAACTTTCATAGCAACTAGCTATCTGCAGCTTCCTCCCATTGTTCCTTGTTGTAGAGACCTCGGAGAACAAGCCTCCTATTTCTGCCATGTTCCAGCCCTCAAAATACTCAAAGCTATCTATAATGATAGAAGACATGGTTCAATTGTCTCCTGTAGAGCATCAATTCATTGGGTGGCATGGAGAGACCAACGGTGAGATCCATAGAAATCAGCATTTAATTTGTATTGATTGACAATCTAATGACTTGTTTACACCTTTTCACCAATAGCCACTGTTTATTCTTTGTATTTCTATCCATAGCATTTCACACAGTATCTGATACATAGTAAGTCTCTAAAATACTTGATTAAAACAGAGATGGGTAAAAGTCACACAGAATTGGAAGCCATCTGTGTTTTATTTCATTTAAAACAGGTAGTCACCACTCTCCTGGTGACAGAGCTAGCCTGGTCCTACAACAATATACAAACATTCACACACATGCATGAACACTGTGTACACACATGCATGTTCACACATGCGTGCACACCCCCCACATACACATACACCTAGTGTGTAAAATGAGGACACGCCCAAATGATCTCTCGGGTACTTTCCTGCTCTCTAAGCTTTTGAGTCTGTTATTCTCATGGCTTCCCACTCATCACGCCTACATAAGGACGGGCTAACTTTCAGCTCATCATGCTTACTAACCCTGACTGCTTGGTTTCCATCGTACTGTTGAAGAGCCAAGCCTGCACTTATGGCAATACCTAGGTAGAATGATAAGCTCCCATGTCCTAATGAGTCATCAGAAGACTACAGTCAACAGAATACAGCTGGGGCTTTTTGAGCCTCTTTAGAAAAATCTGCCTTAATGGTAAAGATTGGTCCACCCATCCTCAACAGGAAAAGGAAATGGGTAAAAATTCCCATTGCCCAGATTCTGACAGGTTGTTGGATGCCTAGCTGGGGAAGTGGTTCATTGGTATGTCTGACTTGGACAGGTACTGCAGAAGGATAAAGGACTGGATTCAGATTAAGGCACGTGGAGATAAGTGAGAAACTGTGTAGCTGCTGACAACAGCAGAGGTTCTCCATTGAACGTGGATCTTCTTTTGGTGATGCAATATGTTTATAAGTCCTGGGATATGCAGAATGAGAAGGATGGAGGAGCTGAGTGGGCAAGGAAAGAATGGCAGCTGTGGTCATTAACTAGTGAAGTGATGCAACAGGTAGAATGCTGGACCTGGAGTCTGGAAGACCTGAGTTCAAATCTGGCCTCAGACCCCAAGCAAGCCACCTAATTTCTGTCTGCCCTGGTTTTTGCTTTGGAAAATGGGAATGGTAATAGTACCGAGCTGATAAAATATTTAAGTACTATTTAATGTTAGCCATTATTATTGTCAAAGATTACTTGTGTGCAAGGAGGAACATAAGTGATGTTAATGAGAACATGTATGACCAGATATGGAAGTGAAACTGTCCTCTGGCAAGAATGAGAGACAGCTAAAAGTGTCCATTGCCACTGAAAGAACTAGCCAACTAGCCTAGCTGGGGCAGCAAAGCATCCTGAAGGAGAGACAGGAGATGGCAGCTAGGTGATGCCATAGGGCATAGAGTGCTGGGCTTGGAGTCAGGAAGACTCATCTTCATGAGTTCAAATCCAATCTCAGACACTTAGCTGGGTGACCCTGGGCAAGTCACCTAACCCTGTTTGCCTCAGTTTCTTCATCCATAAAATGAGCTGGAGAAGAAAATGGAAAACTGTCATGGTGTCTCTGCCAAGAAAATCCCAAACAGAGTCATGAAGAGTTAGACATGAGTGAAAAACAACCAAGCAAACCAAAAACCATTCATGGTCTCTGCTGAATGTAAGTGTGGTGAGGGCAGGACTCCTTTCATTTTGGTCTTTGTATCTCAGAGACAAGGCACAGCACCTGAACCCCTGGAGGACGGGAGGGGGCACTGAATACTTCATGAATATCTACTGCAGGGAATGGCCCCAAATAAACTCAAGGCCTTCAGTCAGGTGGCTGGATACTTTGCTGGTGGATTTATCAGAAAATACAGACAAGAAACGATTAGAGAATAAGGCACCAAGGAGAGATAACATTGGAAAGAATATCCATGCCATAGAAATTCCACATCCTACAAATGACTGATCTCATTACTCTATGACTCAGTACATTTTCTTTTTGTAGAATTACAAAACCATAGAGTTACAACTTCAGGGGACCCTAGAGGCCATCAAGACCCAACCCCCTCATTTTATAGATGAGATAACTGAGGCTCACAGGTGTTAAACGACTTACCCAGTGCTAACACACATCTCAGTCAGGAAATGGATTTTGAGTTGCAGCTGGAGAGTTCCTTAGACGTCATCAACTCCCAATTTTACAGGTGAGGAAACTCAGGCCTGGAGATGTAAAATGGCTTGCCCGAGATCAAACAGACAGTAAAAACAGAATGGGATTCAAACCAAAGTCCTCTGGAGGGGACTCCCAATTGAGAATTTTTTTCACTAGACCATGAGAATTCAAGGAAGGTCCCCAGCATGTTGGGTGGATCCCTAATGGAGGACATAGAAAAGAATGACCTAAGGATGGGTAGGCATGGATTGGTTGTGATCTGCATCACTGGAGGGACTGACCCCATTCATGAGATTACAGACCCAATGAAATATCAAGGAATGCTACAGAGATGTAACTCATTGAGGTTCTAGATGGATCATTTTGTGTCACTACTTGGGTAAGAAAAGTTAGCATAATTACAAAAAAATGAAATTCTCAGCCTTTAAAATGGTCACAAAAGCATGCTGTCAGTTACAAAAATAATAATGATAGGAGATGTTACAAGAGTCAAATCAAGTGACTTCTGCCCCTGGGAGTGCTCAGAGCCTTCTGATGACCAAGGGATACACTCTGGGGTCTGGTGTGATCGGTGCTTTTATTGTAACTTGAACCTGGGTGAACTTGGATCAGTTGGAGAAAGTCTATCACTCATGAATCAGTTTGAAGCCTGCTATGAAACTCCAAGGACCCTTTGTTATTAGGAAGAGCTCCTCCAGAGCCTATGCCAATCATGAGAGGGGGTTGCCATATGGGACCAAGGGCAATGCTGTTCTGCCTCCTGAAGTCCAGCCCACAGTCATTCTTGTTCTCACATGTCAAAGCAGTAGCGCAAGCTCCTTGAGGAGAATTGTGTTCTGTTATTGCCATGAATAACCACAGGGACCAACTGTAACTTTGGTTTCTTCACTAATAAGAATCAATCTGGAATTCCAAAACAGGGATGCCTGAAGAAACCTCAAGGGAGGCTGGTGTATATGCTGAGTGCCTCAGTTGGTCTGTATGTGTTGCCGGTGATTAGCACAGTGCCTGGCACATAGAAAGCCTTTAATAAAGACTAGGTTATTTAGATGATTGATTAATATACACCTAGGATTTTATATTAACCCAAGTGCTACTTGAGTGTTCAGATAGGCATCAATATTTCAGCATTTGTGTTTACAATCCCTAGAGGGAACAGTGAGAAACATAATGATAGGGGTCAGTCGAGTGCAAATTGCTTCCGCCTTTATCCAAGCCCCACGAGTCAGTCAAGTATCTTGGGGGAGCTGAGTCCTCTGTTTTCTGGCTCTGAGGCCACTACTCAAACAGAATCATCTTCCAACCATCACAGGGCAGCTGAGAGTCACTCCCCTGAAGGAGCTTTGGCCTCCCAAATGCCATCTTTTATACAAGATCAATCTTCTCTGAAAAACAGCCCTCCTGGGGAAAGGCGGGAATTACAATGACAGTTGGCAGTCAGAGTCATTCACTGTGACATTTAGAGAACGCCTGCTTGTCTCTTGTTCACTGCTTGTCTGGGATTTCGTAACCTTGTACTCCCTCACCTCCTCTCCAGCTCAGGAGGCAGGAGCTCCAAGGAATCCTCTTCTTCCATCATTTCCTGGGAGGGCTGTGTGGTCTGGTGGGAAGAACCTGCTTCTGGAGTCAAAGGATGCCTCTCTCTCTTATGACCTGAAGGAGTCTCCTCATCTCAATGGGCCTCACTGTGCTCTCAGTAAGATGAAGGGGCTGAACATGACAGCCTCTTATGTCTCCCAGCTCCAGACTCAGGATGCAATGACCTGGGTCACAGAACCTGGCTTCTGCTATCACTGACCATGGGACTTTGGGTAAATCACATCCCCCTCTCCTCTGGGCCTCAATGTACTCTTCTGACAAATTGAAGGCCTGGACTTGGTGGTCTCTGAGGGGCTTCTGAGTCTTAACTGACTTCTCCATGCCACTGATCTGGCAGTCTGCCCTGGCCTCCCAAATCACTAGTCATTCTCCAGCACCCAGCTCTGGCTCAAATTATCCCAAAAGATGTTGGGAGTCACTTCTCAGCCAATCAAATAATCAGCATTAACTAAGTACACCCATCATGGTGCTTCGCGCTAGGGACATAAAAAGTGACAAAAGACAGCCCTTGCTCTCAAGGAGCTTACATTCTATCAGGACAACAATATGTGTATAAATAAGAATATACGAAATAAATAAAAGGCAATTATTGGGGTGGGAAGGGAGCCAGCCCTGGCAATGAGGTAGAACAGGAAAGACTTCAAGAAGAAGGTGTCACCAGAGCAGGGTTCTGAAGGAAACTAAGAATTCTGGAGGTGAGTTGGGATGGCATTCCTGGCACAGGGCCCAGCTAGTGCAAAGGTGCAGAGAGGAGAGATGGAATATCGTGTGGGAAAGGGAGTCATGGACAGAGAAGCTGTAAAGGTCAGTTGGAGTGAGGTTGTGAAGGATTTAAAAGTAGAAAAGAGGAGCTCAGGTGCCCTCAGATGAAAAGGATTAGAATCTACCCATTTTAGGGACAGTTGGACACTTCTACACACCTGGGACAGTTCTGCAATGCAGGCTACACCATTGTTGTAGCTGGTGGAAGGGCGAGAGTCCTGGGACGAGAGGGAGTTGACTGGAAGTCTGCAAGGGTAATGGAATCCATACAGAATGTAGATGAGGGGCCTTCCTAATGATCGTGGTCTGTAGAGTTGGAAAATCAATCATGTTCATATAGAACTTGAAGGCTCCTCTCTTCCCTAAAACAATTCTGTGGTTAATGTAGCATCAATATCTCCACTTTACAGATGAGGAAATCAAGGCTTGAGGTTCTAGTGATCTGAAAAGGCTGACACAGCCAGGATCATGGGATTATCAATTTAGAGCTGAAATGAATTTATTAAGCACCTACTATGTGCTTCCAGCACAGTACTAGGTGCTGTGACCCAGTCTCTGCCTTCAAGAAACTTCCACTCTCCTAAAGTGACATCTAACTCTTAAGGAAAGGTGGGACTCCACACTTCAAGGTGCAGAATTTGGGCCGGGGTTGGGGGATGGCAGTGTTTGTTCGTCATCTGCAGGTCTCCAAGTGGGACTGTCTCCTTTGCCTGAGCCTGCACTTCCTCCTCTCTCTTTCCTGAAATCCCTGGTTTCCTCCAAGGCTCAGCCCAGTGACCACCTTCTAATGGAATTGTCATCGTAGGTGGCCCATGCAGGACTTCATGAAGGAGAAATGCTTTCAGATGCTTCACTTCAGATGCTGGATTTTGTGCAGATTCATGAAACCACGTACATTAGGTGCTTTACAAATGTGAAAATGCTATGTAAATGTCCATTATTAGATCTGGGACAATGCTATTATTAGGACGGGCAGCTTGGAGAGCCAGGGACTCCTGCTCCTTGGGGGCCTTCGAGTAGAGGGTGGATGACCCCTTGGCACCAGGTGCTGATGGGGATGCCTTTGGTCATGGTTGGCCGTATGCTCTCTGAGGGCCCCTCCAGCTCTCAGATTCAGTGAGTGGTTTGCTGTGTGTTGTTGTCGCTGCTGCTATATCTGTGACAGACACTAGAGCAGGAAAATGAGTGGAGTCAGAAATGAATGGGAGGAAGAGAATAGTGTGGATTGCCTTTGGGAAACCACATGGTGATCTTAATGATCCCCAGCTGCTCTCTGGGGAACACACCATCCTTTTAACAGAGTGTTAACCTGGACATGTGATATGGCCTTGAGTGTTGGAGCTTCAGAATCCCTGAACAATCCAAGATCCAGGTGACCCGAAGGTGCGATGGAATGGCGAGTGGGGAGGCAGCGATGTTGCCAGGCATTCCCAGTGGCTTCAGGGGCATCAATGGGTATGACTGGGAAAAGAATACTAGCTGGGATCTATACAGCACGTGGAAGTATGCAAAACACTTCACATGCATGATATCATTTAATCCTCACAACATCCCTGGGAGTGAGGGATGCCAGATGCACAACCTGGGGGCCATGCAATATATGCAAGTGTGTGCAATAGATCAATACGTATGCACATGTGTATATGCGTGCATGTGATATAACAATACACATGTGCGTGCATGTATGCACACACATGTGTGTATATGTGGAGGAGGGGAGAGAGAATATATAGATTTAGAGTCAGCAGGGAGCGAGTGGATCAGCAATGCATATACATACATGTTATGTGTGTGCACACACATTATGGAACATATTGTATGTGTATATGCACACACAGCAAACACATGTCCACATGTGTGCATGTGCATGCATATATAGTGTTGTGATAGTAATGGCAATTAAAGATTCCCCTGTATTGGCTTGGTTTTCAAATTGATTGTGTTAAAACCCAGAGCTTGTTAATCCCACCTGTGGGATGGACTTTTTGATGTGAAAAGAAAGTCCTGAACTGGGAGGAGCTGGTGACGTAGATTTGGAGAGACAAGAGAGAGGCAGAAGATCTTTTTGGAAGCAGCACCTCGTGGAGGGAGAGAGAGGCTAAGAGAATTGCTGGTGGCCGCTTTGAATTGCCCTGGACTTTTGAGACCTGCCCCCTGAGCTGCCAAGGACTGAGGAGACATGGCTGTTTTTCTGGTACTTTGTCTGTCTGTTTTGATGTTATTTTGCCAGATTTGTCCACTGGTGAAAGACTGTCCTTTTGTTGAAGAAGTCCTGGAACCTGGCTGTTCGCTAAGAAGCCCTGAGACTGTCCTGCAGACAGAGAGTGAATACTGTCCACTGGTGAGGGACAGTACTGTTGTTGCAGGAGTCTGGAGACTGTCCTGCAGACAGAGTGAATACTGTCCACTGGTGAAGGACAGTGCTGTTGTTGCAGGGGTCTGGGAGCCTTTCTGTTGGTTCAGAAGCCCTGAAGAAGGATTTTCTTGTTGTATGTTTACAGAAATCCTGGGAGAGGGCTTTGCTAATGTGTTCAGGGGTTCTAGGACTGTTCTACAGACAGAGGATAAATTCATGAAGGGACTGGCAATGTATCTTATGGCCTTGCTAAGCCTTGTCTCCCCAGGAACTAAGATTGCTGAGAACTTGCCTCGTGTCAAGATGAAGAAAAGACCTCCATTTGGGTATTAAGTGCTGTGTTTAAACTTGATGTAACTCTGGGGTAGATTTAATTGTGATCCAGGGGTGGGGAACTTTTGACCTTATGTTTGGAAACTAATCTCCATTTGAGAAGAGGGGCTTTGTGGTGGACTTAATTAAGGTATAGCCTAGGGGTGGAGAAGTATTTAGAACAGGGACCTTGTAATTGATTGAATGATTGGAAGATCCTGGGGTGGGGTAGTACTTGGAGATTATTTAATCACACTTAGTAAATGCTGTATTTTGAATGATGTCATGTTTTGATTTTCTCTGTTCTGGGTTTGTTACTGAATAAAATAGAGAGCACCTATGCTGGTATTTTGAACCTGGGAAGTTGCCTTTGCTTGGTATTACATTACAAGTGTATGTGCAGATTTATAGTCAACAGGAACTGAGCGCATATATTTGTGTGTGTGTGTATTTACAGGTGGGGAAACTGAGGGAAAGAGGGTTAAGTGACTTGCCCAGGGTCACAGAGCTAGTAAGTGTGTGAGGTCAAATTTGAACTCAGGTCTTCCTGACTTCAGACTCAGTGTGCTATGCACTGTGCCCCCTCACTGCCTCCACAACAATGCACATGCTCTCTTATAGGAAGTCTAGAACACTGGGTGCTCTAATGCTCCTAGAGCCATAATAGAAAATGGGTTAGACTTTCACAGAACAGGAAGGAAGGAATAACTGGGTTGTGGTCTGCAGTGAAGGAGGAATGAGATAAATGCGATCACTGGTTCACTGAAGAAGGAAACAAGCAAGAAATATTATTTTGCAAGAAGGAAAAGGGCCAAGTTCCCCCCAGCTCAGGGGTCTAATTCTTAGAGAGTCTTAGAAAATGCAGCTACCAGATTTATCAAAGGAGCAGTTTTGAATGTAAAAGTCAGAATTTACACAGCAGTTACTCCATGGAGATAATGACTTTGAGAATCACAAAGGCAGTATTGTTAATAGTCTGAAGAACTCTTTCTTTAATGTGCCAGCTGTTTTCAATGCATTTTTTCACCTTGAATGTTTCTTTGATTTTTCTTCTATGAAATAAACCAACATGGTTGAATGAATTGTAGTTTGCTTTTTCTCCATCTCTCTTCTCTTATCTCCAAGGTCCCAAAAAGCTAGATAACTGTGTTTCATGCTCTCTTGCACTGAAATCCATTTCTCTGGGCCAATAAGAAAAGATATTGCAGAATGGCTTTTGGTTTATCCAGGGGAAAATACCCATCTGGCCAGTTTCTCCTCTATGTGACTGCTGCTTGGGTACAACTGTTGGTCTGTCCCTATGATGTGGGAGAACGACCTTAAGAACCCCCAGATAGGGCCCACCCACTTAAACATAGAACTGTCTGGAATCTGACAGACTCTCTAAAGTGTTCCCAAAAGATACACACTGGAACCCCCTTTACTGTTGCACCTCAGGGTAAATTCTCTACAACTTTAGATAATTTTCAAGAATCAATGGAGCTAAAACATTCATTATCTTGTCTCCAGATTATGAACTCTCTGTACTTAGCTAGGCTGATCCTCTAGACTTCCTCTGAAGGACGAGGTCCTCCACCCTCAGAGAGACAGGGGACAATGAAGTATAGTACAGTCTTACATAGATGCATATGAATGTGTATGTCTATATATGAGTATGATTATAGATATCTAAGTACATGTATGAGTATGTGTATGTGTGTAGGGTATATGAATATCTGTGTATGTATGTGTCTAGACATGTATATCTTTGTGTATGTCTATACATGTATGCATATATGTATGTATATGAATATCTTTGTATATGTCTATATGTCTGTGTATACATGTATATGTGCATCTATCTGTCTGTCTATCCATCCATCTATCTATCTATCTATCTATCTATCTATCTATCTATCTATCTATCTATCTATCTATCTA
>NW_027185852.1:8992279-9007934 GCF_028583685.1 Petaurus breviceps papuanus
CTATCTATCTATCTATCTATCTATCTATCTATCTATCTATCTATCTATCAATATATCCACACATAATTGTAGCCATCTGAGGTGGGGAATAAGAGGGGAAAAGAACAAAGAAGTGCGCAGCAGAGAACAAAAGAAACTTACATCGAAACAAAGAAAAGCTGGACAGCTCTCAACACAATGCATAGTATTTATTATATAGGCTTTCTTGAAATAGAAATTTTGAATCCTCTCTCATGTTCTGTTGTGCATATGGCAATCCTTTTTTTTCCTTTTCTTATTTTGTTTTATTTTGGTTTTTAACAGGTTTCCTTTTTCTTTTCCTATATTTTATTTAAATTTTAAATCAAAGAATTACCCCCCCAAAGCCTCTAGGTTGTGTAGTGGGGAGTCAGAAAGACCAGAGCTCAAAGCCAGCTTCAGACACTTCCTTGCTGGGTGACCCTGCCCATGCCTCCTCAGTGCTGACTGCCTCAGTTTCCTCATCTATAAAATTGGGATAATCATAACACCTACCTTGCAAGGTTGTTGTGAGGGTCAAATGACAAAGTATTTGTATCACACTTTGGAAACCTTAAAGTGCTATATACATGCTATTACTCATTTAATAGGGTCACCTAGCTATGAGGCAGAATTTAAACTCAGGTCCTTCCTTGCTATTGGTAGCAGGAAATATCAAATGTAGCACACACAAAGTCAGCAGAAGGCATTCAACGCATCTCCCCTCGACTTATTTGAAAAAGAACACTTCCAGGCTCTAAATGAAAATTTTTCAGCTCAGGATGTGTTGACTTCTGATGAATGAAGAGCTAAGTAAATACTCCTGGAATCCCAGTGGGTTCAAATCCTGGTGCTGTATGGATGCATGAGCAATTATTTTTCTTTTTTTTTAAGTCACAATCATAGCATTACAGAATTTGAGAATCTGAAGGGATTGCAGAGCCCTTCAATTCATTTCAAGGAGCCAAGAATTTCTTAATTAACCACCATTGCCCAGGCCCTGTGCTGGGTGTTGGGGATACAGTCACTGACATGAGGAGCTTAGGTCCTGCAGGGGCGACATTGTGTCATTATCCTCACAGAATATGGGCTTGGGTACCAGACCTACAGCGATTTCATTCCACTGCTGGCACTAAAGAACAGCTCTTTTTCTAGACTTTCTAGTCTTAGAGAGTTAATCAGGGCACTGAGAGGAGGTGGCTTGGCCAATGCCTTGCTGGTATATGTCAGGGGTAGGACTAGACCCCAGTATGAGGCTGGCTCTTTCATCATGATGCCACATTGTCTACAGGGAAGATACAAAGTACTTTCTGGAGGCTGGGAAGGTTTTAACTCCTGGTGGAATGCAGGAAGGCCTTTTGTAGGAGGGAGTTCCTAGGAATGTAGGAATTGGTTTTATTTTTTCAAGAAATAGAATTTTCTATTCAGTGTCTTCCTCCACCTTGAGGGTTACTCAAAGATAGATCTCATCTAATGGAATTATTTCTTAGTTGCAAGAATGAAAGCAATCACTTAACCTAGTTAATCCAAAACAGACTGAGTTAATTTACAAGTACATAATCCAATCTGTTGACCCCAGTGCTGGTTTAGCAATGTCTACTCATCATGAAAGTCACTGGATTTTTGTCAGACATGATCAAGACTCTGGACACATCAGTTCTTCCTCTGAATTTTTAATCTAGGTAATGTAATGCAATCCAGAAGTTATTGTCATAACCAGGTTAGGGCTTTCTCCCTCTTCAATCAGTCACATATATAGTTAGCTATGTAACTATCCAACCCCCACCCCCTGCCGCCAAGCTAGAATGGGGGTAGGGACTGTTCTCCATTTTTTCTTTGTATCCCCATTGCCTAGCCTGGTGGTTTGCACACAGTAATGAGTACTTGCTGGATTGGATGGGATTCCACAGAAGTCAGTCAACCACCCAACACCAACAATATGCTTTGGCATGTTAACCTGTGGCATCAAGATGGCACACTTGGGAGTGGCCATCAACAACCTGGGCAAGTCTAGTTCTCAAGCTTTCTTGAACCTACTTTCAAGTTCGATTGAATTTTGTTTCTTGTTGTTCATATTCTAAAGGTCATTACTAATCTACATGGTATGTTACTTTGCTTTTTAACAGTATTTAAATTATTTAAATAAGATTCAATATGATTAAGTTTAACCAGCATTTATTAAATGTCTACTATCATTGGTGGCACCTTAGTGCTGGTCCTGGAGTCAGAATGACTCATTTGCCTGAGTTCAAACCTAGCCTCAGACACTTACTAGCTGTATGACCCTGGGCAAGTCACTTAACTTTATCTCAGTTTCCTCATCTATAAAGTGAGCTGGAGAAGGAAATAGTAAACCACTCCAGTGTCTTTGCCAAGAAAACTTCAAAGGGGTCATGAAGAGTTGGACATGACTAGAAAATGACTGAAAAATGAATCACAGAATTTAGACTTGTAATCTAACCCAACCTATGTAGGAAAGGAATCCCCACTATCAAGTGCTTAAGAGGTAGTTTTCCAGATGTTTCAAGGAGGAAGGAACCTTTTACCTCTGAATGACCTATTCCACTTTTGGACAGCTCAAATTGTTGGGAAGTTTTTCCTGATATGGAGATTCTCTCTCTCTCTCTCTCTCTCTCTCTCTCTCTCTCTCTCTCTCTCTTTCTCTCTCTCTCTCTCTCTCTCCATATAGATAGATATGTTTCCTTTTGTGCCATTTCTTGAGTATTCATCATTGTTGGTAAGATGGTACAAGCACATATGCTGACTAAGTGTTTTTCCACTACCCTTTGGGTCAGTTGACCTTTTGATTCTTTTTGGATTTAGAGGTTCCATGTTAATGGAGAACAGTTATTTTGGTTTCATCAGGAGCCATGTTGGGTTAAGCCAAAACTCAAGGATTCTTATGATATCCACCTATCCTTCCCATTGATTAATGTACAAGTTTAATGGGCCAGTAAACAAAAATGAGTCAAGTCTCCCATAGGATAATGTGCAGTGGGGAAAGAAGGCTAGATTTGGAGTTACAGGACCTGAGTTCAAATCCTGGTTCCTTACACTGGGTGATTTGGGCCAGTTACTTAACTCTCTGGGTATTAGTTTCCTCATCTATGTATATAAAAAGGATGTTGACCTATTTGCCTTTAAATTTCACTTCTTCAACTCTAAATCTGGGATCTGACTACTGTTTCACACATGTAAAATCACCCCCAACCCCACTTTTTTTTGGAAATTAAAGTCTTCCCTTTAGAAAGACCTAGTCAGTGGTGTGTTGATAAATGTTTACTAGCAGGCTGACTGAAAAAAATGTACAAAGAAATATTTTTTAGTTTATTCTGCATCATTATAATATTCTACATCACTTTCTTAAGTCTAAACAATCAAAAAACAATAAACCAAACCTTGATTTGTAAGTTATACTGATTTCTAAGGTGCAAATGCTCAAATAGAAAATTTAAAAATTGAGTCTCTCAAATCAGTGCCACTAGCACTCCCCTGTCTAGAAGACCCATGGGGCTGGGGCCCAGGAGGAATCTTACAGGTCAACAGCGAAAGGAGAAGGAAAGGAACATGATGGGTCTGGAGATGACAGCTACCCTGGTGTGATGGGTGGGTCACCTGCATCTACCCCTTATTAGCTTTGGGAATGTGGGGGCTGGACATGTCACTTATCTGTGCCTCAGTCATTTCCTTCTATTACAATGCAAGCTACATAAAGGTAGGCACTATCTCACTTTTATATTTTCAGTGTGTAACATGGTCCCTGCCATGCAATAAGCCCTAAATAAATTTATTCACTCGTTCATTTGCTTCATGTTATGTTTCATAATAATATAGCATAACAGGGAAAATTTTTACATTAAGAAGATCTGTCTTGGTGGCAGGAGAAGCTTGAGATCATTGAAAGGTTTGTATGATTCAGCCTTCTCTCCTCTTCTGGTTTAATTCTGGGTCTGATTCATTGCTCATCTACTGTGCCTGTCTGAGATACAGGTGCAAATGATCTAATTCGACATGAACTTATTTTAAAAAAATATTTAATAAGCATATTTTAATGTAGTTGGCTTCCTTTGAAATCCTATGTATTTTATATATTTAAAAACTGTATTCTGAGAAGGGACCCATAGGCTCCATAGCCTGCTAAAAAAGCCTTCAAAACTAAAAAGGATAAAAATCGCGAGAATGGTAATCTAGTACCCTAGGGTTCCACTCACACATAATCCTCATGACTGTCTAGAGCAGGGCTCCTTAATCTGTTTTTTGTCTCCTAGATCTTTTTAGAAGGATGATGAGGACCCCTTCTCAGAGCAACATTTTTAGATGTATAAAACAACATACATGTTATTACCAATTATGGTGAAAGTAAAGGCGAATTCTTCTCATCCAAGTTCACATACCTCTAGAAATCTATGCATGGACCTTTTAGATATTTGTAGACCCTATGTTAAGAACTATTGGACCAAACCAATACCCCTCATTGTCCCCAACTCCCCTGTATGTTCTGTATCCCCATAAGTGAATGTAAGCTTTTAGAGGGCAGGGATTATCTCACTTTTGTCTTTGCATACCCAGGACCGAAGCCAACACCTGACATTAGTGAAATGCTTATAGATAGATGGTTGGAAGAGATATAGATAGATGATAGATAGATAGATGGAAGGATGATAGGCAGATGGTAGTTAAATAGACAGTTGATAGATGACATAGAGATGGTTGATTGACATAGATGATAGATAATAGATTTTTAGGTAGACAAATAGATGATGGATGGACAGACAGATAGATGATTATTAGATAGGTAGATGATAGATTGTTAAATAGGCAAATAGATGAGAGACAGATGGCTAGATCTGGAAGAGTTAGGTTGGAGGTGGGAGAAGACATTCATTGGAGACATCCCAAAGACAGCTGGATTTGTGTGTGTTTCCATTCAGAAGAGGGGTCAGGACTGCAGCTCCGGGTTGGGGAGTCACCTGCAGAGAGATGAGAGCTGAAACTACTGCCAAAGGAGGGTGTGAAGAGAGACAAGAGCAGGAGGCCAAGAATAAAACCTTAGAAAACACCAACTTTAAAGGGCTGAGCAGAGGGAGAGGAGTTAGAAAAGTCCACAGTGAAAGAATGCTGGAGAGATAGAAACAGACTGGGGTGAATCTGCACGAATGAATGAAAAAGCATTTCTCAAGCTCTTACTATGGGCTGCACACAGTGCTCATTGTACTCAGCCCCTGCCCCCAAGTAGCCCCCATTCCATTGGGGGAGACACACAGGGATGTTTTACCAGTCAGTTAGAAGGGCCCCATATCATTAAAGCAAAGGTCCGGCCTCTCTTGTAGTGTCATTTTCATTGAAGGCATATCAGCTTCTGTTGTTGCAACATTTGATATCAACAGGGACTCTGGTGGTGAGAAGTTTCTTTGGGAGATATTTGGTCCCTGTGACTTCAGTACCCACAAACCAGGCGCCAGTTCACATCTCTATGGGAATGGCTTCCCAAGAGGCAGCAAGAAATGTGGACCTCTTTTTCACAGGGATGACTTGCTGTGGAAATCAACAGTGTGATAAGAGCCAGGTTGGGATGGTCTTGGAGAAGGTGCCATTCCCAAAGTTCTTGGGCTTTAACCATTGGGATCAGAAGGGAAGGAGGTGGCATGGATTTGGCTTGTGTGGCACATATCACCTCTTGTATCTCCTCAAGAGTGTGTTTGTCCATGCTGTGTCAATCAAGCCAACTTGCCTGCCCAATAGATGACTGACTATGGTGTTCTAAATGCCATTAAAGAGAGTATTCCTGAAGAGAAAGGTGGCATCACAAGAGGTCCCAGTCACAGGGCACTGGAAAAACAAACAAACATTCCTGACTGGGCCATGAATCCAATACAGTGAAAAAGAGGAAGAATCTTTAATGTTCTTTGGAGAAGTAATCTTTATCTGAGAGCTTTTTATTTTAAAATCCCTTTGGGTCTCATATCCTTCCTATGCCTTCCTGCTCACATCACCAATATGGCCCCAGAAACCATACAACTGATTCACAATGCTTGTCCAGTACAGTGAAATCAATCGAGGCATCCACGTGTGACTCTAAAGAGTCTATTAACACACCTATAAAAGCGTTATTGCTAAAGTGACCTTTCCCTGAGAATCTCATGTTTAATTAAAAACTATACTTGAGCCTTTTCTAGGGGACTAACACAATCCCATCTACACCCCACCAATATCAATCATATTCAGGGCAGTTACAGGATGACCAAAGAGGGAGGTCTTGACTTGTGTTGTGGAGGTGGCTACCCTTACATTCTCGAAGTCATGTAGAGGAAATGGATTGAGAGGCCTGTAAATGTCTGCTTCCCATCTGCCTGCCTCACAGAACCACACAATCTCAGAGGAGCCTTCTAAGCTCCTCTAGTCCAATCTTGATCTCAACAATAATTTTATTCTCAATGACTTATGATCCAGCCTTCACTTCCATTGTATTTTTGGACAGATCTAATTGGTAGGAAGGGTCAGTTTATTGTTGTTGTTACATCTATACTAACTCTTAAAAGGAGCATCTATAGTAGTGCAATGGACCTGGAGTCATAAAGACCTGAATTCAAATCCTGTTTTAGATACCTACTGTTCATGTGACCCTAGACAAGTCCCTTGACCACTGCCTGCTTCACTTAATAACTGACATTTATATAGCCCTTACTCTGAGCCAGGAACTGTGCTAAGTTCTTTAGGGGTCAGATTTGAACTCAGGCATTCCTGACTGCTAGCCTGATGCTTGAGACTCTGTGTGACCTATCTGACCACCTTACTGCCAGGAGGTAGTAAGACCTCCAGGTGCTCTCAGAGCCCATTCCACCTGAATTTCTAGAATGATAAATCTTAAACATTTGCCCAGAGGACTCCAACCCTAGAGTTGGAAGGGACCTGAAAGGCCACCTAGAAACATGACTTGCCCAAGGTCACAAAGCATCAGAAATGAATTTCAAACCCAGGTCCTCTGCCCACAGAGCTGGTATTCTTTCCAATATGCAACATTGCCCCCCCCCCACTATGGCCATCACCTTCTAAGTCCCTCAAAGCTAACATGTGTTCCTACTGAAGCAAAGACCCTGGGGGTAGACATTTGTCTAATAATTTAAATAAATGTTTCCTGCTAAGTGCACTAAATAGATGGCCTAATTTTTGAGCCTCTAAACTCTAAGGCTAATGACAAATAAACAAATATTCCTCAATAATAGAGAAAGCCTTAACAACCTGCTACTCGAAAAAGAAGAAAATGCCCTGTCCAAACTTGGGACTCTAAAAGTGGGTACTTAGGGTGTGTATTTCCCAAGTAGCTTGCACCTCTTCAACCCCTCCCCGTGGGCCTAAGGATAACCCTATGCTTTTGACACAAAAACTCTGCTAGCATTCTGCTTGAGCTGACCCAGTTATTTCTTTTCTAACATCTCTTCAGAATAGCTGCTAAGCCTCATATCTCCTGCCATTTCTTTTTCTCCACCTCCTTCCCTGAATCCCAGGCTGCCATCTTTTTCCCTGAAGAGGAACTCGGCTCTTTTGTTATGGCCACACACTAGCTCTCTGTCCTGGTGTTCTCTGTCCTGGTGTAAAGGACCCATGGCCATGCTCAAGGTCAAGTACTCTAGATCTGGCTTTGATGGAGAGACAGTGAGCATCCTTTACAGGCAAGGGATTAGCTCCCCAGGGAAACAGGAGGTTCCTCCTCTTTCTGCAACCTTGCAGAAACATCACCAAGAGATTACATAGCAACAATTCGTGAGGCTTGAAAGGTTGCAAGGAATTTTAGGAACATCTTCTAGTCTGAGCTTCAATGCTACCTTGTGAGCTAGGGTTGGGTTTTTTTTTTGGCCCAATGAGACCTGTGATTTCATTGGTATAAGATACTCTCAGAGGAGGAAAATCTCTCCAGTGATGCCTGTTGGCACCATTCTGCCACCTGAGTCTTAGAGCAGGAGATATTACCTGATTTGTGCCCTAGATCCCTTTAGCTATCAGCTGGTGAAGCCTAAAGACTACTTCACAGAATCCTACACTTGAATGCATATAATAAAATGTATAGAATCAGAAAGGGTTGTGTTGTGTAATTTTTCAGTCATGTCCAACTCTTTATGACCCCATTTCTTGGCAAAGATCCTGGAGTGCTTTGTCATTTTCTTCTCCAGCTCATTTTTATAAATTAGAAACTGAGCCAAGCAGGCAAACAAAGTGAGTTGCCCAGGGACACATAGTTAGTAAATGTCTGAAGTCAGATTTGAACTCAGGAAGATGAGTCTTCTGACTCCAGGTATGACTCTCTATCCACTGAAGCGCTACCTAGCTTCCCTGAGGATCAGAAAGGAAACCAGTTATATCAAATATGTTGAAATACACCTCTCTCTCTCCATATATATTATCTATATCTATATATTATATAATAATATATTTAGCAGGAGGTCTAATAACTATAGTAATTTCAAAATTTGAACTCATCTTTGTGAGCTCAAATTTGACCTCAGACACTTATCTACCTATGTGACCGTGGGCAAGTCACTTAACCCTTTTTACCTAAGTTTCCTCCTTTATAAAATGGGCTTGAAAAGGAAATGGCAAACCACTCCAATATCTTGGCCAAGAAAACCCCAAATGGGGTCATGAAGATTTGGACACAACTGAAATGCCAGAACTTTAAACAAACACAAGTTAGTACACTGCCAAATCCTATAATTGAACATAATAGGTTAGAAAAGTCAACCTGGAATAAAGGATAGAGGCCTAGCTTTGGGGTCAGAAAGGCTGAATTTGAGTCCTGTTTCTGATGCCTACTGACTGGAAGACATCCGACACATCACTTCAGTTTTCAGTGTTTCAGGAACTCTGTAAGACTATAGTTACAAATGAATTACTGGTCTGTATTAGTGGAGGGAGTTCCCACACTGGAAGTTAACTGTACCCCAGGAAATCACAAGTATAGAACCAAAAAAGAAAGGAAGGAAGGAAGGAAGGAAAGGAAAGAAAGAAAGGACCAATTAATGCTATTGTTCCACTCCTTTGTCAGTTGAATTTTTTCTTAGAATCTCTCCAGATTCTTCTTAAATCACTGCGGTGAATAAAACTCCCATGTTTTCATATAGTTAACATTAATAATGTTTGGAAAATGATTGGGAAAGAAACAGACCAGCTCTGAGCCTTGCCATGTCCTTGTCAAAGCAGGGAAGAACGTGTGCTGTGGAAGTTTGAAACGATCCTTAATCCTCAAGGAGAAACTCTAGCCTGCCTCAGGGTTGGGATTCCAAGTCCCTAGTCACTATAGGAACAGATGCTCTGAGTAATCCAGAGGTAGCCTCCTGCCAACTGGTACATCTCTCCTATCTCCATACTTGCTGTTTTCCCCCTTGACTGTGCTGGCCAGTCCTCCTGAGGGACATCAACCTAATTTCTCTGTCATATGTGGAGACTCCAGTGCCTCACACTGAGGTCCTCGGAAAAGCTGTCCCAAGAGATACCAAAGGAGTAGATCCCCCTCCCCCACACTTGAGAGGGAACAGCATGGCTCAGCTGTGACTTCTCCCCTGGTGGCTTCTTTGTTCATCTGTCTTTCATTTTCACCTCCTGGAATCCCCAGATTTCTTTGAAAACTCAGCTTGGGCACTACTTCCTACAAGAAGCCCTCCCTCCCTGATCCCTATAGATGTTGTGACTTTCTCCTTCCTGAAATTCCTTTGCATTTCATTGCCTGTGAGTGTTCTGGGTGCTGTTTGCCAGCAGGGGAGTGTACACTCCTTGAAAGCAAGGACCATTGCATTTCTGCTTCTCCAGTGCCTGGTACCTTCTTTGTTTGGACTAGATCTGTGATTTCATTGGTGTAGGAAAATCCCTCTATCAATGAAGGTGTATGGAGCACCTTTTACTGCCTCCATATAAGATTTTCATTTGGGGGCCCTCTAATGTTATTTTTTTAAGGTGGGAGGGATGACTCTTTTGGAAGGTTGACCTCAAGATGTAGGAGAAGAGGCAAGGGTTCTCCAATGGTTTGGGACCTCAAGTTCCCTGATTTACTTACTCCTCCTTCTTTCCTCATTTAATCTCTGTGTCATCAGACAATACTGTAAGATGGGAGTTCTTAACCTAGGGTTCATAGGAGGGGTCCAGAAATAATTTCCACCTTTTTCTTTTCTCTTAGTCTTCCTTCCTTCCTTCCTTCCTTCCTTCCTTCCTTCCTTCCTTCCTTCCTTCCTTCCTTCCTTCCTTCCTTCCTTCCTTCCTTCCTTCCTTCCTTTCCTCCTTCCTTCCTTTCTTTTTTCTCTCCCTTCCTTCCTTTTCCCCCTTTATCTTCCATCCTTTTTCCCTTTTATTTTCCTTCCTTCCTTTTTTTACATCCATTTTATACCTAAAGTCATGTGAGCTTCACCAGAATGCCTTCCACATACCTGATTTAAAGGGCTGGGCTTTCATCCAGTAACTCTCAGACTCATCCTGGGGCTTTTCTTTTTGACACATGGCTAACTGTACCCAGGAGACATCTAGTGAGATCAGCTCCTAATCATGACACTCAGTATCCTCTCTCCATCCCACCTGTGTAATCGCTCTCAGACACCCAATTATTCACTGCATTTCAAAGTCTTCTATCTTTACAAAATTACCAGGCTAGAAGAACAGACTGGGGTTTTCAAGAGGATTCAACTGTGTATTATCTAATTATAGCACACTCTGTTTCCTCCCTGTGAAGAATATCCCTTTATAACACATAATTGTGCACTAGACCTAAAGACTTAAACCAATTTAAAATCTCCAGTTTGTGACTGTTTCTCTTTGTTACAAGGAGAGGGGTTCAATCCAAGAGGGTATGGGGTACTGAAGGGGTTAATGAATGTGATTTAAAAACAAAGACAACAAGAATGCAACCCAAAACAAATGGAGGTGTGTTGGTGATGATCACAATGTCAAATCACCTAAATTCAACAAGTATTTCTTACGCAGCTACAATGTTCCAGGCACTTGTTCTCTGTAGGACATACAAAGATAAAAAAGAAACAGTCTTTGTGCTTAGGGAGCTTATATTGTACTGGTGAGAAACAGACATAAATAAAAAAAAGCATCCACAAAGACACTAGAAAAGTAATTTGTACGGAGAACTAGGGAGCTGAACACTAACAGCTTTAGAAAAGGGGCACACAGGAATTGGCATGTTAACTGAACCTTGATGGGAGATTGGGTCCAAAAAGGTAGAGAGGAGGAAAGATTTCATTCCAGGCATGAGGCACAGCCTTTGCAAAGGCAAGTAAGAGGGAAATGAAATCTTGTACAAGGAGAAGGGCAAATGGGCCATTTGGGACAGGACAGAAAGTATGTGAGGGAGAATTATGGGAAATGTCTAGGAAGATAGGTTAGGACTGACTGGGACGGGCTTTAAATGTCAAGCAGAAGTTTGTATTTTAATATGGAGGCATTAGGGAGCTCCTGAGCAGATGAGGAATATGTTTGGTCTCTTCCTGTTGATTTGGCCACTTTAGAGGTCGGATTGGCAAGGGGGAGGATGGCTACTCTAACCATTCTGACAGTGGGTAATAAGGTTACCACTGGGGTGATTGGTTTATGGGGGAAGACAGGGACAGTTGTAAAAGACTTTGTTGAGACAGCAACTGAAAATGTTTGGCAGCTTCTAGCATGTTGGGGCTGAGGTGGGAGAAAACACTGAGGATGGCTGAGATGAGTTAGCTCTGCGACTAGAAGGATGGGGATGCCTTTGACAGAAACAGGGATGTAAGGAAGGAAGGTGGGTTATGGACTTATTTGGGAATATGCTGAATCATAGATGCCTATGGGAGATGTTGGTATGAATGCCCAGCATATAGCAACGATTTGGGATGTGGACCCAGGAGAGACTAGGGCTGGATGTGTGACTGTAGGAGTCACCTGGATGGAGAATCCTATAGAAGCTGATGAAATCACCCAAAGAGATAATATTGAGAGAGAAAAGGACTCAGGGAAGAGACAGGGCTGGACTCCTCACCAAGGTGGGGCAGTGAATATATTGTGATCCTGCAAAAGAGACTTAGGAGGTATGATCAGAGAAGGAGAAGGAGAACCAGGAGGGAGCAGCATCATAAAAATTCAGGGAGGAGAGAGTGACCAGGATGAGAGGATGGCCAGCGCTGCCAGATTCTACAGAGATGAAGAGGGCTAGGGGCGAAGGGTCAGACATCAAACTCAGTTTGTGTAGAATGAAAGCTTCAATAAAGCACAAGCTCCCTGAGGGCAAGGATTAGCTTGGAGCTTGTCTTTGTGTCCCCACAGTGTACCATTGGCAAAGAACCTTACATTCAGAAGGTGCTTAATAAGTGCTTGTTGGATTGAGGAATGGGGAAGGACCCAGTTCAACTAAGAAATCACCTTGCTGCTGTCTTTTCTTTCTGGAAACTGAGGTGCCTGATGCACAGAAGGCTGGAAGGGGCACCTTCATGTATCCCTGCTCCTGGGCAGCACTCAGGAACATCCCAGCATTGGGCAGTTGGCAAGGTGGGAGAGGAGATTTAGAAAAGGCTTCAAGCAGGAAAGGACATCAGAGGTCTTCTAGGCCAGCCCTCTCATTTCACAGATGAAGAAGCTGAAGCCTTGGAAGGATAAATGACCTGTTGCAAGTGACATCAGCAGGACATGAACCTGGTTCTCTGGCTTCAAAGCCAGAGCTCTTCCACTACACTCAAATTCAACAGAAATCAACAAATGTTGTTGATGTTCCTGCTGTGTGTGAAGCGTTCAGAAACAGAATGGTGCCTTCTCTCAGGGAGCCTGCCTTCTCCTTGAAGGATACAATATATGCACAAGTAAGCAAGCAAGAGAGATATGAAATTATACAAAATTATTTTAAGGGACAGAAACAGAGACAGAGAGAGCTCATAGAGAGACACAGAGGCAGGATGAGACAGACAGACAGAAAGAGGTAGTGCTTGAGTGATTTAAAGGGAGAGGAGAATTCTAAGAGGAGAAGAGGTAAGGAGAGAGTGCCTTCCTGGAGCGGGGAATGGCCCATGCAAAGATGTGCAGGGAAGATGTAAATGTGCTGTAGGCTGGTTGGGACACAGAGGACGGGAAGCTGCAGAGGAGAGAAGACAGCAAGGTCACTGGCAGGGCCAATAGAGGGATTTTCGGTGCCCAGGGGAGGAGGTTACCCTTTCTCCCAGAGACAGTAGGAGCCACTGAAGCTTTTTGAGTACAGGATGATACAGTGAAATGTGTGCCATGGGATGTCACTTCAGCAGCTCCTGAGGATGGATCAGAGGGGGGAGAAATGGGAGACAGACACCAATTAGGCAGCTATTGCAGCATATGGAGGCCATGTGGGTGTATGGGTCGGGGACAGAACAGCTTTCTGCTTCATATTGTTTTGGATAGCATCCTTTGTACTGCTTTTTCATAATTCCTTGTTTGTAACATGTGCTCATGCCCGGCATATACCTCCCTGAAGTGTTGTATTCTTAAGTTATGATTATCCCTCAACCAACATGAATTTGTTAAGTGCCTACTATGGACTAGGCATTATGGGAATACAAAGACAGGCATAAGGCAGCCCCTGCCCCCAAGGAACTCACAGTCTAAGTGGGGAGAGAAAACATAAATATTCAATGTGGACATGGGAGAGAGAGAAAATCAACTTTTGTTCATTGAAAAAAAATAATTCAGTTTAAAAATAAGATGATCAAGAGATCTGATGATGGTCTTTACTAGGGGATCAGTAGTACACGAGAGAAGGGGATGTAGGGGAGATATTGTGCAATGAGAAAGACAATTGTAGAATTGATTGGATCTGTGGGGTGAGTGAGAGTGAGGAGCTGAAGATGGCATGCAGCTTGTGAGCCTGGGTGGCTAGAAGGGTGGTAGTGCCCTCCACAGCAATAGGGAAGTCGGGGAAGGTTTTTGGGAAACAGAGAATGAATTTAGTTCTGGGCATGTTGAGTTTGAGATGCCTATGAGTCATGCAGTTGGAGATGTCTGAAAGGCAGTTGATGATCTGGGACTAGAGCCTGACAGATGTGACAGCTACAGCTTTTGCTTTCCTAACAATCGAGCAATCAGCAAACATTCATTAAGCACCCTCTCCATTTGGGGCCAAGGCACCACGCTAACTCACTGAGTAACCAAGACTGTCTCCATCAAAAAATCAAATTTCCATGCAACCACCCATGGAGCTTGGAGCTGAGATTTCATGAGCAGATGAGGACAATAAGGATGAAGTCAACCCTTGCCCAGAAAAGTGGACGGATACCCCTCTTCCAGTCTTTTTCCTGTATTACTTCGTGCTCTGCTCCCAGGACCCCAAATTCAGCCAGTAGCCCTAGATAACATTGGACTTCCATGGTCTTACAGGGAGCTAGCCTGGAAGTTTCCCATCAGGGATCACATTGTTTCAATGGGAAAACACTTGTCAAGTTCCAGATCCCTGACTTGTAAAATCACATTCTGAAAGTAACCATTTGTGAGGGGGTGATTGCTTGCATTCAGTTTGCAAACCGACTAAGTGGAAATGAATTAATTGCATAGTAGATAGAAAAGAGAAAATACTTTGGATCAACTATTTTTCCATTAAACTAAGGGGGGGATGTCATTGTCTAGCTATGGGTCAATGATAAGAATCTAAACCTTCTATGGTGTCACTGATGTCTCCAGTTTCACTTCTTTCCTCTCTAGGGCTTATCTTTTTGTTGACTTTCCTTGTTGAAAGTTAGATTTTCTTACCCTGAATAAAAATTGTGTTGGCTATATGAGGAAGGGCTCCTTAGTCTAGCTAGACAGACAACCTTGTCTGGTGAATAGATTTCAAGTTTTGGAGTTAATAATTTTTGTTGTTTAGTTATTCTGGTGTGTCTGACTCTTTGTGACCCTGTGAACCATACTGTCCATGGGGGTTTCTTGGCAAAGATACTGGACTGGCTTACTATTTCCTTCTCTGGGAGTTAGTAATCCTTGAGATTCACATACTGCCTCTGACCCCACCTATGTGACCTTGGGTCAAGCCACATGGGGCCTCTGGGGCCTCAGATTCTAACAAAAGGGGGTCTGGATGACATGGTTTCTGAGGTTCTTTCCAGCTCTAGACTTGTGATTCTGTAACTTTAACTCTCAGTGTCCCCAAGCAAAACTCTGTAAGATGCAGAACAGGTGCCAGCTTGCATTCATGGAGGGAATGCCCTCTATCAATGGAACTACAGGAAAGGGAGAAGAGGAACCAGCTCAGTAATTCAAGACCACAGCTATTATTATCCCCATTTTATAGATGAGAAAACTGAGAATCAGAGTGGTTAAGTGACTTGTCCATGGCCACAAAGCCAGTGTCAGAGACAGAATTCAAACTCCGGTCACCCAGATTCCCAGTCTAGCACTAGTGCAATGGATTAAGCATTGGGCCTACAGTCAAGAAACCTGAGTTGAAATCCAGCCTCAGACATTTACTGGCTGTGTGACCCTGGACAAGTCATTTAACTTCTGTTTGTCTCACTTTCCTCAATTAAAAAATGGGGATCATAAGAGAATCTAGTTCCAAGACTGTTGTGAAGGTCAGAGGAGATAATTGGAAAGTTCTTGTCATACTCCTAGGTACTAGTAGGCACTAGACATTAGCTATGACTGTTACAATTGCTGCTGTTATTCCTACTATCTCACATTCGTTCCTTGATCA
>NW_027185852.1:9007944-9022863 GCF_028583685.1 Petaurus breviceps papuanus
GTGGTAGGCATAGTGGCTAGCATGGTCCCTGCCTCAAGGAGCTCACACTCCAAAGGTGAATGATACAGTGGAAAGAACCCTGGGTTTGGAGTCCGAGGACCAGGGTTCAAGTCCCAGCTCCCTGAACAACTCTGGGCAAGTCCCTTTCCCCTCCTCTCGCCTTCCCCCCAACCTCAACGTCCTCATTTGTATATTGGATATAGTAACATTCGCATCCTCTTCCTTTCAATGGTGCTGGTGTGAGGGCTGAAGGAGGCATGATGCACAAGCTTGCAGTTCTGTGTAAATACCAGCTCTCATCCACAGACTCATCAATTTAGAGCCAGGATGGCCCGTCACAGATTATCTACATCCATCCCTCCATTTTCTAGCCAAGGAAACAGAAGATAACCAACAGAAGTGAAATCACTTGCCCAAGGTCACCGAGGCTGACAGCATTCATTGGACCCTTGTTGTCTGCTTCCAAAGCTAGACCTCTCTCCATACCATACTACCCCACACATTTTCACAAAATGGCATCTAGCCAGCAGTCTGCTCCATCCAGAGACAATGCCCCTAACCCATCATCCCCCATGGGTGAGACTTGCTCCCTGGCGCATCCCACTGGTGGTCAGGAATGCTCAGGTTCCCCCACCACATCTACACAGAGGTGTCGCCTCAGGTTTCTCTGGTCTCTCAAGCAGCTGCTTCTGAAAGGTGGGAAAGAGCTTGTTGGCTGTGGCTGAGGATGGTCCCTAATCAGGGGGATGATTTCAGTGAATTGGCAATTCTATTTTTAGGTAGGAGCGCAATCATCAGGCCCTATTTGGTTCCTTTCCTGCAAACATACAGGGCCCATTTGCAAAGCTTTAGAAGCTGACTGGGACACAGGAGCAAATGCTAAAGCCTGTGCCAAGAGAAGCAGGTCTCTCTCCACACGCTCCTGTTACTTTATTGTAAAGGAACAGGAAAGAGCACTCTCCATTTTCTGTCCAGTGTGAGGGCCACAGAAGCGGCCCTGAAAAGTGCTAGACATGGGGTCAGGAATCAGATCCAATGATCCTCACCGCAAAGGACCTTAGACGTCACTCAGTCCCATCCCCAAATCTAAGGAGCTGAGGCCCACAAAACGTAAGTGACTTGCCCAGAGTCACAAAGGTGGTGAGTGGCGGTTAGGATGCCAAGTCCTCTGATCCTGTGGGCTTTCCCCTGTTCAAGTCATTTCACCATTTGAGCCTCAGTTTCCTTAGCTGTAAAATGGGAATGATAACACCTGTAGTATCTACCTCATTGTGAAGGTCAAAGGAGATTAAGCATGCAAGAAAGCACTTTATAAATCTTAAATCTGTGGTAGTGTAGTCATTCTCATCCTCATCCCCACCATTGTTTAGTATAGACAAATTTGTAGGTGACTTAACATGCTTTCACTTGTTTCCAGTTTTTCTTAAGCACCAACAAAGAATCATAGACTTAAAGTTAGAAGCCACTGAGGATACAAAGATAAAAGCAAGACAGTGTTTGCCTTCAAGGAGCTTACATTCTAATAGTGGGAGAAGATATGGGGATGTTTGTGTGGGAAGTCACAGGAGTCGTGTTCGGAGTCACGGATTAGTCCCTGACAAGCCTTTTCAGAAGCAAGGCTAGTACTGATTCAAATCCCTACTTGCTACTGAGCTAATTCTTCCACATTTTTCACTTATGTGGTTAATTTCTTGGACCCTAAGGGCTAGTGTTCTGATTACATTTTCAGTTTGTTGGCTTTAATCCACTGGTTGATTTTTTTTTTGGTCTTTATTAATTTGTTTGTTTACTTTTAGTTTACAAGATTCAATTCCACAATTCCTTGAATTTCAAATTTTCTCTCCCTTCCTCCCCACCCCATGACGGCATACAATCAAGTATAGGATCTGCAAATACTTTCACATTAGACATTAGTCAGGTTATAAAGATGGATTGTATTAGATAGAATGAAAAATGGTAAAGAGGAGACAAATCTAAACAAGAAAAAGACAGAGAGCAGGTGGTTTGCTTCAATCGGGATTCAAACTCAGTTCTTTCTAGTTCTTTCTCTGGATGTAGACATCTCTCTCCATCATGAGTCTTTTGGGATTGACCTATATCATTGCATTGCTGAGAAGAGTCCAGTTTATCAAAGTTGGTCATCACACATACGTTGCGTCTGTAATTGTGTACCAATTTCTCCTGGCTCTACTCTTCTCACTCAGCATCAGTTCGTATAAGCCTCTCCAGGTAATTATGAAGACCATCTGTTCCTCGTTTCTTATAGCACAATAGTATTCCATAACATGCATATACCACAACTTGTTCAGCCATTCCCCAATTGATGGGCACCCCCTTAATTTACAATTCTTTGCCACCACAAAAAGAGCCGCTATAAATATTTTTGTACATATGGGTCTTCCTCCCACTTCTATGATCTCTTTGGGATATAACCCTAGAAGTGGTATTGCTGGGTCAAAGGTTATGAAATTATTTATAGCCCTTTGGGCATAATTCCAGGTTGCTCTCCAGAAAGGTTGGGTCAGTTCACAACTCCACCAGCAATGCATTAGTGTTCCAATTTGTCCACATCCTCTCCACCATTTGTCATTTTCCTGTTTTGTCATCTTAGTCAATCTGACTGGTGAGATGTGGTACCTCAGAGTTGTTTAATTTGCATTTCTCTATTCAATAGTGATTTAGAGCATTTCTTCATATGCTTATAGATATCTTTAATTTCTTCCTCTGAAAACTTCCTGTTCATATCCTTTGACCATTTATCAATTGGGGAATGACTTGTATTCTTATAGATTTGACTCAAAACCTTGATATGATGATATGGTACAAGTATTCTTCCTAATTTTTCCATTACCTACCCACTTAATAGAGAGATAGCATGGCTAAGTAGAGAGAGAGCCGACCTAGAAGATCTGGGTTCAAGATGAGCTTCTGACATGCATTGGCTGTTTCACCCTGGGCAAGTCACCTAAGTTTTGGTCCTTGAGCAAACTTTATGTAAGACTACAAATTTCAGAGAAAGGGCCAACCTGCATTGGTAGGAGGAATTTCTTCACCTGAGCATTTCTGATTCCAGGTAAGGTACAGTCCTTATCCCACCACACTTAGTAAACACTCCGTCTAGGTCTCCATCCAAGTTTGTGATTAAACCTTTGAAGAATTCGGGCTCACAACAGTGACACCTACAATCTTACTTATTATTTGCAACATGTCAGTGGGGAATTCCCCTCAGACAAACAAATGTATGAATCCACACTGTGTCCATGCACCCAGGTCTCCTAACTATTATCAGCCAGCCCATATTCCTCCCACTTGTTCACAGGAATACCATAAGAGAAGGATTATATTAACTGGATTCTAATTCTTTGAAAATGGGCAGTCTGTGGTCATCTACATTACAGCTCTCTATTAACAGAAATATATAATAAACCAAAATGTTCCATTCCCTAGCTGCCCTGGAAAAATAGTCATAAACTATATTAGATTTTGGTGGCTCACTCAAAGAGACAATTACAATGTCTGGGGAGCATTGGAGAGATGACAAAGGAGCACAGTTATGAGATCACAGGATAGGAGAGAGGGAGCTGGGCAGGGACCTCAGGGGTGGAGTAGTCATAGAATTATAGGGTTAGAGACAGAGCCTCCCCCCCCCAAAAGCCCCCACTGACCAGCTAGTCCAACCTTTCACTTCAGAGATGAGAAGACTGGGTTCAGGGATGTAAGCATCTCTACCAGGGTCATGCAAGTAGGAAGCTGCAGAGGTAAGATAAAAACCCAGTTCATCTGGCTCCCAGAGTCAGGTCTCCTTCCCCAGGCCCAGACTTTTCTCATCCTTATCAATTTTAGGAGTGTTAAGATTTGCCAGGATTCTTAGAAAAATAAAGAGGGAATGATTAAATAGCACCTCTGACATTCATGATGAATGATATGATAAATATTTATTAAGCACCTACTATGTTCCAGGCACTGTGCTAAGTGCTGGGGATACAAATAAAAAAAAGAAAGACAGTCGTTGGCCTCGAGGAGCTTACAATCTAACGGGACATTTGTCTGCTGTGTGACCCTAGACAGGGCACTTCCTTGATCTCTGAAGATCTATACTGTCATTATGTAGCTGAAATGGATATTGTTCTTTTAAGGTGATCTCATTAGATGCTCATAACAAGCCCAGTAAGGTATTATACCCATTTTTCAGATGAAGATACTGAGGGATGGCTAAGGAAAAATGGACTCAGGAAGATTTGAGTTAAGATCCTTCCTCCAGATTCTTACTAGCTTAAGCTGTTTGATTTCTCTTGGCTTTGGTTTCCTCATCTGTAAAATGGGGATAATGATACCATCTATATTCTAGGGATGTTATGAGGACCAAATGAGATAATATATTTGTGACACTTTGTAAACCTGAAAACACCATATAAATACAAGCTTTTATTATTATTATCATTGCTATAAAATCATTTGCCTAGGGTACCATAGTTGGTAAGTGTAAGAGGCAGAATTTGAACCCATATTTTTCTGGCTTAGAATCCAGAATCTAGCCATGAAGCTCAGAGCCCAAATGCCTACCAACCTATAAGAGAAGAGGACAGGGAGGAAACGCAGCCCGCAGCAGCCCTTCCCTGGAATGGAGGCGTCATGTCACCTGCCGACTGCTGTTTACAGAGGATGTTTGTTGTTCCTTGTCTCCCAGGCAGAGTGGTCTCACGGGTGCAGGGTCATCCCTGGGGGATGTGTGGCCAGGTAAAGGCCAGCTATTTTTACCCAGACACAGTCACATTCACTTTTATCTGGGTGAAATCACATTACAACCTTGATGAAGGGCAACCTTAAAGGGGTCAGGAAATGAGAGACGATCCTTCAGAGAGGGTGTGTGGGGAAGTCTCATCATTGGCTCATAGGACTTTGAGCTGAAGATCAGCTAGTCCAATCCTACAGTTTTACAAATGGGGAAACTGAGGCCCAGAGGAGCTAAACAGCTCACATAGGTAGCCAGGAGCAGAGTGTAGAGCCCAAATGAAACTAATTTCACAATCAAGGATCTTTTCAGTGTACCAGATTTACCTGGTGATGGGTATGTGACTGGCAGCTGGGGGAGATAGGGAAAGCATTAAATGTCTTAGAATGCACCATTTTCTGTTAAAGGTAATATTAAGAACATATCCTTGCTAAACCCATCACAAAGGCAGAGGTCCCCATCTTAGTGACCACTAGTTGGAACTATGCCATAGAAGAATAAAAACCAAAGGGCCAAACAGTCAACTTCATAGGATATCTTTGGGTAAAGGGATCATAGCATGAACCTGTGGTTCATATACCTTCATTAGTTTAGGGAATTTCCAGTGTGGAATCTCCCTCTGCCAATCCATACCATCACCTAGTCTATAACTTAGCCTGAGGCACAGAAAGCTTAAGTGACTCCCATTGGATGACCCATACAGCCAGCATGTGTCAGAGGGAGGACACAGACTCCATTCTTCCTGCCTCCAAGGTCAGGTCTCTATTTACTATGTCATCATGGCCCTTAATACCCTTTAACAGAAAAAGCAGAATCACAAAATTTAAGATTCTGAACAGATCTCAGCAGCCACCTTGGTCAACCCTTACATGAGCAGAATCACCACAATAACATCCCAACGAGAGGTACCAGACTTAGAGTCTGGAGGCATGGGTTCTATTTCTGACTCCCTCTTATTCTTTCCTTGTCTATAAAATGGGCATGACATAGAGGCACTATGGCTATCTCACAGGGTTCTCATGTCTATTACTCTTGTTTTATATCTTGGCTCCCTTGGGCAGTCTGGAGAAGCCCATGGACCCTTCCCAGAAGAGTGTTGTTAAATGTATAAAATAAAATACAGTCAATTACAAAGGAGACTATTATATGGAAGCAGTTATCAAACTATTTAGAGAACTAAATTTAGAAAAATTTAAAAGTTCACCATTCTCAAGAGTCATAGACCTGGAGTGGGATGGACCTCGGAGACCACCATGGTCAGCTCCTTTTTCTAGAGATGTGGAACCTCAGTCCTCTGTAAGTGACAGCCCAGATCATATGGGTGAGTGTTGATATGTGGCATGGGATTCCAGGTTCTCTGACTGTGCCCCAGGGTTCTTGAGCTTTTTGGTATCGTAGACACATTTGACAAAGAGGTGAAGACTGTAGACCCTATTTCAGAACAAGGTTTGGTGGTCTACACTCATAACTGGAAGAAATAACCAAATTTCAGGGAGAGGTTGATGAAAATAATGATGTAATATTTTCCCTCATCTAAGTCCATAGATCCCATGGGGGTTAAGGACCCCTGTTCCATCATCAAGCTCTTTCCATTGTACTTCACTGTCTTAGGGGAACAGAATACAGAGGAGACCAATTCTTTCAACATTTTCTTGTTTTTTTTTTAAAAAGAAAAAGCAAATCAGATGTGACTTCTATAAAATCCCAAGTGAAGGTTCAACACTACAAAATTTAACTGGGATTGGCTTCCTGGAGTGAGTGTCCAATCCCTCCAAGAATATGGATGTTCCATCTGCATAATGGCTATGTAAGCAGATGGAAGAATGTTTGCTGAAGGTTTCAGTGTGTCTTCAGTTAGGGGTGGCCTTGGTATCTTCTCACTATGTTTGTTAAAGGTTTGGTTAGACCCAACAATATACTCCAATGCCATGAAATCTCATTATTTACATTGCTAGCACAGCAATGTAAACAGTAAAGGGGTCAGAAGTAGAATTCATACTTGAGGATTTATAGTAAATATGCTTGATGAAAGTTGGGGACCTTGTGAAGGTTGTTGCCCTAGATTCTCAAAAGCTGTGGCACATTATAGTAAGGGTTTAATAAATCCTTGTGGATTGGTAGCCTGGCAGATCTTCCCAAGAAGCAAAGTCCTAAAGGGTGGGTCTGACAATGGGCTGCAATCCGCCATCAGAGGAGGAACTTCGACTCATCATACCAGTCACTGGAAGATCGGCCATTGGATGGCTGGCCGCTAAGATATAGACTGGACAACAGAGTGTTGGATTATGGTATAGGAGTTTGAATATCACCTCAGGCAACAAACACAATTAGTTCACCTACATGTAGCCTTTCTGAGTCCTCCCAGATGAAGAGTGCCCTCCTCTAGCCAACCAACCCATATCTGTTTAGTATATACTTACATATGTGGGGAGCAGCCAGATGGCACAGTGGTTAGAGTCCTGATACTGGAGTCAGGGAGACCTGAGTTCAAATGTGGCCTCTGTCACTTACTAGCTGTCGGACCCATGCAAATTGCTTCCCCTTTGTTTGCTTCAAATTCCTCAATTACAAAATCGTGATAATAACAGTAGCTACCTCCCAGGCTTGTTGGGAGAATAAAATGAGATACTACCTGTAAAGCACTTAGCATAGAGCCTGGAACACAGTGGTATTAAACAGCAGGTGCTTAATAAAAGCTCATTTACTTCCCTGTCTACCTCGACAAAATACAAGTTTCTGGAGGACAGAAACTTTCTTTTTTGACTTTGTATTCCTAGTGCAAAAGCACAGCCCCTGGTATATAATAGGTGATAAATAAATGCTCATTTATTGATTACTAGGTGTGTGACCCTGGGCAAATCACTTCACTGCCCCGTGCCTCAGTTTCCTTATTTGTTAAAAGGAGATAATAATAGCACCTACATCCTAGGACTATTGGGAGGATTGAATAAGATAACCCCCCCCCCCGCACTTTGCAACTCTTAACATGTTACTTTAGGCGTGAGTGGCCACCAGTGCAAAGGCATGGAGGTAGGAGATGAAGTTGTGTGTGATAAGCCGCTGGTTAGACCAGTCTGGTTAGACCATTGAGTGTGTGAATGGGAGGAATTGAAGGGCTTTAAATCCAAAACACGGGAGTTTATACATGATCCCAGGGGCAATATAATAGGGAGTTTGTTGAGTTTAATGAGTAGGTGGGGGTTATGTTCTTCAGGAAAATTGCTGCCCATAGTCTTGCCATCCCTCTCCTATTTTTTAACCTTTCACAATGTGACCCCAACCTTATCTATCCAAAATTCCTCTCTCCAAAGTTAAAGAAATAAATTATACCCCCAAAACTATATGGAAAATACACTTAAGCTATACATTCAAAATATCTGAAATCTATATGGAAAATAATTCAATTTTTCTTTGGTGATTCAGTTACTCTAGGAATCTTACCTCATCTCAGGACCATCATTCTAAGACCCAATTGCTGCTCGTCTTCAGATAAAGAACAATAGCTCATGTTTCTGTGGTATTTCATGTCTAACAAAGGGAGGAGAGCAAGTATAATCCCCATTTTACAGATAGAGAAACTGACACTCAGAAAAATGAAGTAATTTGACCAGAGTCCTACACAGAGTGCATAGGACAGTGGGGAGGAGAATCTGGGTCTGCTGAAGCTTCACCCTGCTACCTTTTCACCATATCTCATGGCTTCACAGCTTTGAAAACTAGCCTTTTACTAGAATATAAAAAGATTTAGCTCTCCTGAGAACATAGACAGGGAGAGATGGGAAAGCAAATAAATCTTCAAAAGGAAAATGTTAAAAATTCATAAAACTAAGTTGGAGAGTCATTTCTGTGTGCCTTTCTGGAGAAGAGAATCTCACTGTTTTATGTTCAAGTGCCCCATGGCAATCTTAACTCATAACAGTTTACATGTGTTAGAAAATAATGCTATTGAGGCTAATTATGCCACATTTTATGAGGAACACAATCTGGGAAAATGGAGTGGGAAGGAGAATGGTCTTGACTCTGGAGTGGGTTGGGTGTGAGTACTTTGTGCTCTGTGTTTTCTATCAGGTGAAATAAAGCTACTCCAATATTTGATGCATTGCTAGCTTATGTGCTTGCATGGAAGATGGGGGCTCTTTACGACTGTAAATGGTGTGACAGGATGGGAACTGCAAAGGGATTAGCTAAAAAGACAGATTTTTTAAGATGCCACCAAGAGTAAACTCAGAAATGTCATTCTGGGCCACAAGTTCTATTTGTGGATCTAAGGAGATTTTTCCTTTTTTTTTGGTCCAGTTTTCATTGATTGAAGGAACTCCTTATAAAGAAATTCTCTTTACAAATGCAGTTTGGTAGCTCTTAATAACAATAGCAGCAATAATGCCATTTTATACAGCACTTCAAAGTTCCCAAAACTTTATGGCTATTATCTCACTTCAGCCTCATAAATTTATCCCCTGGATATTTCCTTATTTTACAAATAAGGAAACTAAGGTAGACTTCTGTTAAGTGACTTTCTCAGGGTTGCACAGTTAGTATTTGGGATTTGAACTCAGCTCTTCCTGACCCCAGGTACAATGTTCTATCTACTGAGCCACCAAATTTCAGTAAATTGTTCTGTTATTTATATCTTAAGAGTTACCCAGGACATTGAGAGGTGATGCTATTTGCTGGGGCTAACAGCTACTATGTGTCAGAGATGGGGCTTAAACCCAGCTCTCTTCCTACCTCAGAGAGCATCTCTTTCCATTTTCCCACTGTGGAGTGTGGAACTGTCCTCTGATGGAAGCCAAACCCATTGCTTGATGGATTATAGCTACTCTCTCAAGAGTCCTAAAGGGACATTGAGAAAATGCTTAGGGGATTAGTGTTCTTTGGTTGCGTGATCGGCCTGCAGACGTCTACAGAAATTCAATCTTGGGCTGTTTCTTTAGCAGACCATGGCTCTCCTCCTTCCGTCCCAGGCCATGTGGAGTCATCCCAGCTACAGATTTTCCTTTGCCCACAATTTCCTTTTTAAAGTTTGAGTTTGTTCTCACACCACACTTCAGCACCATATTCCAAAGAAGGGGAGAAAAAACACACCCTCATTATTGGCCAGACATGAATAAAAGATACTCTTCTCCATTCGACAATTGAGAACGCTTACTTTTAACGAGATGCTCACACAGTTTTGGACAGTTTGTACTATTTTTAAAACCCAGAAGAGTTGTATGAGTCATGAATCTTTTAAAGTAGGCCATCACGGTGCTGCCCTGAAGAAGTGAGCACACAGAAAAGGCCAGCGCATTGCCAAGCCTGTATGGTCCCTAAGTGGGAGGCAGATTCCTGGCTCCAGTGGACGCTCTCTGATGGCCAGCTCTGGAGGTTTGGGCATTGGTTAATGAAGCATTTCACTTTCTTATGTTAGTGAGAAAACTAAGAAATAGGCCAGCATGATGGAGAGAGTCAGCCAGCTCTGGGTTCGAATTCTGTCACTTACTGACTGTGTGGTCTTGGGTGAGTGACCTCTCTAGAGCTCAGTTTCTTCAGGGGTAAAATCAGAGCACTGGAAAGATGGCCTCTAAGCCCCAACCCCAACACTTAATTTTAATCTATGAACTTTGTTACACGTTAGAATGGGGTTGAAATGTGCTGGTAGAAGGAATTCCCACCCCGGAAGGTCATGGATGTGCTGCCTTCAGAGAGTGGTCTCCCCTTACTGAAGGCCATTCTAGAAGGAATTCTTTTTTGGGTACAGGCTGAACCACACGGCTTCTGAGTTCTCCTCCAGCTCTGAGGTTCTGGGTGTGAAAGCCCCCTACTCTCAATGTATTTTAAGTATTATCTAGTTTTTTAAAAATCAGTCCACAGATGTTTGAGAAGTGTGTTCTAGCTTGCTTTCTTTTGGGTCTGTGGTGTGGAGAATGGCCTTTCAGAGCCCGGAGCAAGTGTAGACATTCCCATCCCTTTGGCCATCTCAGCCCCAGGTCACCCAGACCCTCCCTATGGTGGTGGGCAGGAAAATCGACATGGCTCTGGGGTGAGCTTGGAGGCACCTCCCACGGTCCTTTCAGGAAGGCCACCAGGCCTCCTGCCTGCTGTTACTTCTCAGGGCCCTCTCAGCCTAACCAGCTCCCCTGCTTCTCATGCCCTCTGTATCATTGGACACTGCCGACTGGCTGGCCAATTCATGCTAAGGACCCCTGGGCTTTGCCATGTGCCCTACAGATGTACCCTTAGCATGGTGTAATGCGAATGTAAATTTTAAAGATCTTCCCTGCCCCTAGGCTAAAGTGCACCAGAAGCCTGGGGTGGGAGGCTTGTTTTTCAGTAGATACTTTTTGATTGGCCAGTGGGTCAATAAGGTTGTTACATTCTCTGAGCCAGGAGAAGGCTATATAAGCCCTGATGTGTAGCTTTGTTTTGGGACTCACTTTGAGAAGTGTTCTGTGATTTGATCTGAATTCTGGGAAGCTGTTGTTGAGAGTCCCCCGGCTTTGAAAAACCCAGAATGTGGAAACCCAGATGTTGACTGGGTATGGATGTAATGGTTGGACAGTTTGGAAATCTGTCTACTTGATGTTTCTGTCTTGATAATTATGCATGTATACTTTGAGGTTCAGGGTGCTGACCTTTTCTCCTGAACAAGGTAAACGATATATGTCTGACTGATTAAAGTAAGCTTGTTAACCCATTTTGAGTTGCTTTCCTTTAACAAAGCAGATCCAAGAACCTGTGGTAGCTGCAAACCCTGAGGACGCTTGGGGTGCTTGCTGCTACACATGGCTGGGCCCATCCATTGGCTCTGCTGCTAAATTAGCTTATATGTGTCCTCTCCCCCACTTAGAGTGGGGGCTCCCTATTCATATCCTAAACAGTTGGTACACAGTGAGTGCTTAATAAAAGGGTTTTCATTCATCTTTGATAAAACCTCTGAGGATTAGGCCGCTCTGGGCTATGGGGCTAAGCAGTGCCTGAGTCTGAGGGCAGGATGGTAGGGGTCTTAGATCTAGAACTGGCAGAGGTCGCAGAGGTCATCTATGCCAGCCCTCTCATTTTGTAGATGAGGAAACTGTGGCTTCATTCATTCAGTAAACATTTATTAATCACCTACTGGGTGCCCAGCCCTGCCTAAGTGAGGGAGAAACACAAAAAGGCAGAAGACAGTCCCTGCTGCCAATGGACTTACAAGCTAATGGGATAGACAACATGTAGGTATATATTATATATCATGTATGTGTGTATGCATGCAACATGTATGTGTATGCATGTATATATAATACACAAGCATACATTTGTATGTGTGTACATATCTGCATAGTGTAGCATACATACATATAGGTTATTGTGAGTGTGCATGTATGTACATACATACACGTGCATACGTAGCTATCTGTATGTACACGCACACATGTGTTGACACATACATACTGTACACTTATGTGCATGCATGTACATACACACAGAGAGAAAGCTATACACAGGATAATTAGAACATCATGAACAGAGAGGAGGCTAGAACTAAAGAAGCTTTCCTGTAGGAGGCAGGGTTCTAGCCGGGCTGTAAAGGAAGCCCCAAGGTCACATGCATAGAGGGCATCAGAGGCCAGCTTGGAATTTGACTCGCTGGCCCCCTGCTTTTTTCCCTATACACACCACATTGTCCTGTGGCAGTTCTCAGTCTGTGATTCTTGGGGTTCATAATCTACCGCTGGCACTTGCTTTCAAACCCCCAGTACTGGCCATCTCTCTGATGGCTTTGGGTAGGTCCTGGCACTAACCTTTGGGGGGCCTTCCATGGCACCATGTACTAGGGAGTCTCAGTCATGTCCAAGGGGCGTACGTCTTCAATCAGCCATCAAGAAACCTTGTTCCATGAGGGCCAGGCCTTGGCTAGCCGGTGGGCCTGGGGCTATCCCTCATGCCCAAATGGAGGCATATAAGAAATGCATTGTTGTACTAGGATTCCATAGGTTATTTCCTGTGTGGGTGATTGATGTAGCTCTGCTTCTAATCCACTCCCATTCAGGTGAAGGCCCCCTCCAAAGTCAAGGTCACCAGCCCTCTCAGGAGTTCATTCTGGGGTAAAGTCTGCAATCTCTTCAAACTTAAAGAGCACTAAGGAAACTTTACCCCAAGAAGCTCCATTTCCCTCTGCCCCCTGAATCACTTCCTTCTTGGTACTCCCTCCCCCTCCATGCCCCTCCCCACATTGTTTGGCATGTGGTAAGCACTTAATAAACGCTTAGTGACTGATTGGCTGATTAGAGGCCTCTAAAGGGTAGTCTAGCTCTCAAAATGGGATTTCCTACAAGAAGATCACCAGTTAGGAAGCTGCCTATCAAGGAAGAAAGGTGACCTTGGCAAGTCAGTGAAGATATTGTAATGTGGACAGACCCAACAGGATTTCTTTGCCATCCTATCTGAGACACCACCACCACCACTCTTTGTGGGCCTTGGGCTGACCCCCTTTGATTTCTCAAAAGGAAGGCTATCCCTGCTCTGACTTTGTAGTTTTCCCAAGCCATCATCCTATAAAAGCTCACTTCTTTTCCAATTACCAGGCCCCTAGAATGAACTGTCAACTTTTGGTGGCCGCCACATTCTCATTTCCCCCTCACTTTGGACAAGTCAGGTCAAGAAGCATTCATCTAGTGGTTACTCTGTGTCAAGCCCCGTAGTGACTCCTGAGACAACAGAGTAAAAAGGACAGCTGTTGTCCTCATGGAGCTTATACTCTAATGGGGGAAGGCAAGACAGAAGAAGAAACTAAGATACAGGAAGTGGGAGAGCAGATGGTCCCCATGAAGGCCATGGTGGGGAGAGTCAGGACAGAGCCCAGGGGGGAAGAAAGCTGACCTCGGCACTTTCCCTAAATGGCGACTGAGAGGAACTAGCCAAGTCATCTGCAGAAGAGGTGGGATCTTCCAGGGGGGAGAAGGTTGATCTCATGGGCCAGTTCCTTCTTCCCTAGCTGGCTTTCTTCTCAATCAACGGCATTCCTCTACTGAAAGCTTGGGATGTTACTCGTCCACCTCCCCTCCACCCCCCCTCTACACAAAGCAAAGATTGTGCAGTGGCTGTGTTCAGACCCACGGGGATAAAGGGTGGTCTCCTGGTGATATCTCTGATCCAAGCCTGAAATCCAACCTCTTCTATAACTTTAATAATTGAATAACAGGAATAATGTGAAGAGGATCTAAATAACCAACAGAACATGATACTTCCATAAATATTCTAGTGGATTTCATTTGTGAGCTTAAATGTCACATAGTAGGGTGAGCCAATAAAAGCCTCTTTTTAATAAAAGGAAGATTAAACAACAAAAATGACTAAAGATCTGGAAGATCAGCCCTATGAATGAAGATGACAAGAACAGAAGAGAAAGAGTTGTTTAGCACAGAAGGTGGAGGGCGACATTAATGATTTACATTGACAAAGGGCACTTTTTCTTTAATCAGGAGGCTCTTGGGTTCTTGCTCTGTCCACAGAGAGACAAAAAGCACAAATAGTATCCAATTAAAGGCTGAGATCATCCAGCTGATCACAGAAAAGGATCAATCGAGGTGAGGATGGCTAGTTCATGGTGTGCACTACTAAAGGGCTTTGGGAAGAATCTTCAGAGAGGATTCATGTTTTTAGTGTCGAACTTCTGTGGGGTCCCAGCCCCTACGGATTTTCACTAATCACCACCACTACCTTCTACCATCATGCTTTTCAAAGGACTTGTAAAAATCATTCTTCCCTTAGAGTCAGAAAGACCTTAGGTTAAAATGCTACATTGGATACTAGTTGAATGATCATGGATCAGTCACTTAACTTTTGCAAGCCTTGATTTCCTTATCCATTCAAACGGCTTGGCCAAGTCTTGTTGACTCATCCTTTATAACATCTCTTACATGTTCCCTTCTCTTCCCTTGAATCCATACCCCCTCTATTTAGGTTGTCATTTCTTCTCTCCCAAACTATTATAGGAGCCTCTGAATGTGTCTCCCTGCCATAGGTCTCTTCCTACTCCAATTCATTTTCCACACAGTTGCCAAATTGATATTTCTAAAGCACAGGTATGACTATTTCATTCCCTTCATCAGGGGACTCTAATGTCTTCCTATTACCCAACAGACAACTTGGTAGATGGGAAACACTTAATAAATGATTTCCTCTCTCTCTCTCTCTCTCTCTCTCTCTCTCTCTCTCTCTCTCTC
>NW_027185852.1:9022963-9041696 GCF_028583685.1 Petaurus breviceps papuanus
ACCATGCCACCTAACTGCCTAACATATTTACTGAATTGGAGTGAATCTGTAAAATATCTATAATAATGTTTATAGTACCTACCTCACAAGCTTATTGTGAAGACCAAATGTAATATTTGCAAAGCACTTTAAAACTTCAAAGGAGTATATAAATGCCTTGCTATTATCACTAGTTAGCATTATCAATAATATATTTGT
The DNA here is from genome assembly GCF_028583685.1 of Petaurus breviceps papuanus. Lineage (NCBI taxonomy): Eukaryota > Metazoa > Chordata > Mammalia > Diprotodontia > Petauridae > Petaurus > Petaurus breviceps. The sequence goes on from NW_027185852.1 coordinate 9,023,162, forward strand.
TGGATTTATCCATAATGCAGTCTGAATAGGCTTTAAATACCACCACTCCCCTTAACCTCCTAAACACACACTCATTTGTCATTAAGTGAGAAAATCCCATTATCTCAACCCAGAGAGAGGACAGGTTAGATCAATACAGCCTGAATTGGACTGATTTGTATACCCTCAATCCCATTTCTTCCCATTTCCTCCACGACCTTGATCCAGCCATCATTCCCTCTTCTCCCACATATTCCACGTCTCCTCAGCTAGTCTCATGTTCTTATGTTCTCTCCCAGACACTCCTTTTACTCTAACATGCTAAGGTGTCTCCTACTCTAAAAAGAAACCAGCAAGGAACCATCCCCATTGCCCCCGACATCCCCTCCTCTGTTTCTCCAACTTTCATTACCAAATTTCTAAAAGTGGGGCTCTACAGACTCTGCCTCTATTTCTGTACTATTGGTTCTTTAATTTAAAAAATATGAATTTTAATTTTTAAAAATTTTAATGATAAAAAGAGAATGTTTCTATAGAAAAAGGAGAACAAAAAATGAGAATTCTATTTGAAACCATGGGTCTCCATTAAATATAGCTTGCTTGATATGTATGTATGTATGTATAATACATGCCCCAGGCTTATGTGAATTCCTCTCCGAATGCTTCTGCTTACTCAGTTCTTAATCTTTTAGAATCTTCTTCCTTATACATTTTCTCTCACTCGTTTCACAGGCAGTCTAGTGGATGTGCTCTTGATCATCAGAAATTAACAAAATCACCAAAGCCTTCACTTGACTCAGTATCCATCCTTCCACGGGGAAATTTCCTCTCTCACTGGCTAATTTCCTCTTAGTCTCCAATCCTGAATTTCTAGACTTAAACACCACACTGATGTGATTTATTAACACTGAATAATGCAATATCAAATAACAAAAGCATAACAAATCTCAGTTCATTTGTAATTTGCTAAATCCAGTATCTGTTTTTGCCTCCCTCCCCAAGACCTCTATGTGGCATATGCAACTGAATGTGGACCAGCTCTTTCCTAGGGAGACTCTCTTCTTCCTTCTCCCTTCCTTCTGTGCCACTCAGTATTTTTCTCTGTAAAATAAGAGATTTGAAACAGATGATCCCTTTCTGCTATGATGCTATCATCCCTTTCCACTCTAATGGTTTTCTTCCTGCCCCCTTGGGTGGTCCTTCCATCGTGTTCATTGTTTGCTGCTCTCCATCCCCTCTTCTGCCCTAAAATGTGGATGTTCTCAAGTAGACCTTACTTCACCCTCATGCTTTCTTCTCTGTATCTCTCCCCCATGGCATTTCTCTTCTATTCATATAGGTTTAATAACCATATAGGTTTAATCTTGCCTATGCAGATGACTCTGAAATCTCTATTTCCAACCCAAACCTGTACTCAGAGATTAAGTTCAATTTAATTCAGTTACATGTGCATTTATTAAACACCTACTATTGGCATCACTGGGGATACAAAGACAAAATGAAAAACAGTCCCTGCCTGCCCTCAAGGGGCTTTAATTTTAGTGGGGGAGGGGGAAACAATGTGAACAGAGATGAATATGTACAAAGTGTCCTAGAAGCTTTAGCACAATTTTAAACTTTTTTAACTTAAAGCTTCAAACTGCACTAAGGCTATTGGGATGCCACATCCTGTCTGAAATATTTACAAAGTGATACTTGGGGGAGGATCCAAACATTTGCATTTCCTGCTGCATCTGGGCATCTTAGCCTGCATGTCTTGCATGTTCTTTCCCAGAGCTTCTTCCTCCTAGCTTCTTTCTTTCCACTGATGGTATCACTATCTCCCTAGTTACCCATGCTGGTATCATCAGAGGTGGGATTGGAAACCCAGTCCTTCCTGTCTGTGACAGACACTAGGGTCCCCCTCATGTGAAGTAGGTAGCATGTAAATGACGGCTCTTATTTCTACTTGTATGCAGCTATGGCTAGTAGCTACTCCAATGACTCCAGTAAGGTGACCCTGCCTGCTCCCCAAGTCAGGGAGGGCAGCCAAGACTAGAGTAAGGAGCCAACCCCAGCTCTAGGCAAGGGAGGCCAGTTTGTCACAACACACCACAAAGAAGGGAATCACTGATTGGGAAACACAGCCCTCCTGGGCAGCAGTACCTTACTTAAATAATAAAATGGAGGAAGCTCAGATGAGATTGTCCTGTGTGTGCCAACATAGCCTATCAGATGCCTTGGTTTTGAGCTGCCAGAGGTCTTCTTTACCAGGGAGGGCAAAGAAGGAAGGAGATAAAACAGAGAACATGACTTCTTTTGATCTATTTGCTCATCAGAAGAAACCAATGTCTGCCATTCTGAGAAATCCCCCTTCACATTCCATATAAAGATAGACAATTACTCTGAATATTCCTAACCCTCAAGAGACACCAAAGGGAATCAACTAAATAAACTCTAACATCTCTTCTCATACTAAATCTATGATGATATACACAATGCTATGACTAGGGCAGGGCAGCTTGGACTTTTTTTTCAGAGCAATGAAATCTAGAAGGTGCCAATATTGGTTGTATTTTTTCAGCCTCTAGAGAGAGCTGAATTTAACACTTATCTAGAATAATTAGTTAAAACATGACTAATATGGAAATATGTTTTGCATTGACTACACATGTATAGCTTATATTGAAATGTTTGCCTTCTCAATGAGTGGGGTGGGGAGGGAGGATGTGGGAGTATTTAGAACTAAAAATTTTAAAAATGAATGTTAAAAATTGTTTTTCCATGTAATTGGGGGGAAAATAAAATACTAAGAATTCAAAAAAGGAGAATAATTCATGAAAAGTATAAGCTTCCAGATGGTATACTTTCTACCCCATAAGTACCAGGCCCCCAGTAGTACCTCCTTAGGCAGGTCAGGTTTTTCCCCAATCTCTCTTCAGTCAGTACTTGTGTGGGTCTCTCCCCTCCCACCATCGGTTTCAGAAATAGAACTGCTAGTTATGTGTCTGCCTATGAGTCACCTCTTTGCATGTGACCATGACCAACTCTTGCCCCATTCTTAATGTGGTGAGAAGAAAGAAATAAAGATGTTGGTTGAAAAACACATACTTGTACTACATACATCTTGTATGTACATAGTCATCTGCATGTCCCCTCCCCATTAGAATGTAAGCTCCTTGAGGGAAAGGACAGTTTTTGACTTTCTTTGTATCTCTAGCAATTAGCACAATGCACCCAAGTAATCATTAGAAAGTTTCTGCAGCCTCCTTAACCCAACCAATGTATCTTTCCACTGCTCACATTTGGATTTACCTACAACTGTGAAAATTAAAGATGGTGGCATTAAAAAATTTTGACATATAACATCAGTAGAAGAGCACTATTCAAGAAAAAAATGTGTGTATCTTTGTTGAGAAGCAGATTAAGATAAGTCAATAAACCTTGTTCCAGGCACTGTGATAGTCACTGGGTGTAGCAATACAATAAGTGAAATAATCCCTATTGCAAAGGAAGGACTCTAAAGTTTCTAAATGCATTCTGTCACCTTCTCTTCTTCTGGCTCAGTCCTGAGCACAGCTCTCTGCCTTTCTGAAATGCTTGTCCCAGACTGATATCCTAACTCAACAGACTAACCTTTCATTGTAGTGCTGTGGTGCTGCTGATATCAAGTCCCAGAATACATGAGGACTGCCTTAATGAGCCATGATCACTTGCAAGAGCTCAGTCAAATGATCCACATGTTCGTGGTGATTATTCTATAGCTGATGGATCTGTGAGCACCCAGTGTGGGCACTCTCTAAAACATACCAACTGCAACCCATCCACACGTGATCACCTTGAGCACCTGTTGTCTGTGTCTAAATCTTCCGTGGGCGATCCTCCCAATGCACTGGGGGCTTCTTCTAGGTGAGAGTCAATAGGCAGCTAGGTGGCACAGTGGACCTGGAGTCCGGATGATCCGAGTTCAAATCCTACCTCAGACATGCACAAACTGTATGACCCTAGGAAAGTCACTCTACATCTCTCAGTTTAGGTTTCTTCTTCTGTAAAATGGGGATAATAGTGGTGTATATCTCTCAGAGTTGTTATGAGGATCACGACAACATATGTAAAGCATTCTATAAACCTTGAAGTGCTTTATAAATGCCAGCTATCATTATGTGTATATTCATCCACATATATGGATATAATATGTATGTATATTATAAAAAGATGTGAGAAAGCACTTAGCTGGGGCAGCTAGGTGGTGCTGCAGTGGATAGAAGGCCAGGCCTGGAGTCAGGAAGACTCATCTTCCTGAGTTCAAATCTAGCCTCAGACACTTACTAGCTGTGTGACCCTGGGCAAGTCACTTAACCCTGTTTGCCTCAGTTTCATCCTCTGTAAAATTAGCTGGAGAAGAAAATGGCAAATCATTCCAGTTTCTCTGACAAGAAAACCCCAAATGGGATCATGAAGAGTTAACACAACTGTAATGACTAAACGACAACCAAACCTTAAAAGTGCCCAATTCCAGTCATTGTTATTATATATTAATACATATCCAAACATGTGCCCATGCATCTCTCAGGGTTTCTAATCTGGGTTCCAAGAACTTTTTTTTTTTTACTATTTTTGTGACTGAATTTCAAAATATTTGGTTTAATTTATGATATTGTATATTTTGTTTTATGCATTTAATGACATGATCCTGAGAAGGGGAACACATTTCACCAACCTGCCTGTCAGAGGGGTCCAGGACCCAGAGAAGGTGATGAACCCCCTCGTCTGTGGATCTGAGGAAGTTCACTATTAGAAGCATTATAAAGTGATAATAAGAGCTAGAGAAGGCACAAACCCACTGGCACTGGATTCAAGATTCTCTCCATCCTTGGGGGTACAGGTTGCCTTTTGCTGGGAAATACCGATACAGTATTTCCCCCAAATGCAGCCCATTGGAGTAGCTGAGAGGCACATGTAGAGCCATACAAGGCTTTTGGTTGTTTACATTAGTAGTATCTGAAGGACCCTTTAGTTAAAAGCACTAGGTAAACTTGAGGCTGGGATGATGGCAGCCGAGCACGGGTCCTGAGAGGCACAGAAAACAAGATGGGAATAGATGGCTTTACTGGTCTTAAAGACATTCACCAGGGAGAGAAATATAGGAAAGGAAACAGCTCAGCCCATCAGTCAGCTGGGGTGGGAAGCAGTGGGGGAGGGAACACAGAGAATTAAACCTTATGTTAGAAAGCAATTAAGGAGAAATTAGACAGCCCTGGATATTGGGGGGTGGGAGGTGGAATCCATTACAGGAATTATGGTCTCAGCGTGGCACCAGAGATCTATTGTCTCTTGGGGAATATACAGTGGAGACCAGATGGCAGTCAACTGAGTCATTGGTTCTAACCACTGAAAGGCTTCCATATCTTCAGTCACTCATCTTCCTGTGCCTAGGCAGCAGTGACCTTCCTATCATAGAAAAAACAAATATCTGACCACGTTGACTTTGGAGGAGAAAAATCCCAGCTAAAATACATTATATCTGAGGACAAAGAATGTAATGCTTATCTGTGACAACTGATCAGCTGCATCAGTGGGAATCCTTGTCATGGGAGGGTTGGGAATTTCCACTTCTAGCTGGGGGCTAAGTGGTCAAGGATAGGCTGTGTTGGTTGATGCATCCTTTGCTGCTGGGGGAAATATTTTCTAAGTGGCAACAAATTTTGGTTTCTGAGTGTTACAGATTGATCTCAGTGGGACCTTGGACTTTATCTTTCTAGACGAAATGAATGTGTTGGTCTCCCACACTCACATGGTTTCTAAAACCATTTCCAGGTATAAAATCCTAGATTCCACAAATGCAACCTTGGAAATTCCCTATACTAATGAGTTCCATGTAGGGTTCGAATTCCCAGTCATACAAATGGGGTCTCTCTGCATGGGAAAGTAAACACATTGAGGACAGGGATTTTTTTCTTTGTAATCTTGAGTGCAGTGTCAAGTACATAATAGGAGATTCATAAATACTTAGTGATTAGTTAAATTGTTAAATTAGGTTTCCACAGAAGTAATCTATTTTACTGTTGGACAGCTCTGGTTATCCCAGCTTCCCTCCTTTCAAAATTCAAAGGTGAATTTTTTTTAAAGGAGCCATTGTTCTCACTTGGGTGACTAATGATGGATAAAAGACTATACAGTAAAGGGAGAACATTTCTGAAATGCCATTTCTTATCTCTGGGCCTCAATTTCTCCATCTATAAACTGAAAGGGTTGAATTGGGTGATCTCTAAATTCCCTTCCTGCTTCATGGCATAAGATTTTAAAAAATTTTAATTTTTAGTTTTCAATATTTACTTCTATAAGATCTTGAGTTTTAAATTCTCTCCCCCTCCATCCCCACGCCCCAAGATGCCCAAGATGGGGTGCAATCTGATATAAGCTCTACATATACATATGTAGTAAACATCTTCACATTAGTCATGCTGCAAAGAATAGCACAAGGTCTTCATGAGAGTCACGATATTACCTTATTTTTACATAGTGCCCTTGATTCCTCAGAGCATTTTTTCTTTTATGATTTCACTTTTATCTAATCATTCACAAAAGAATCACTATCTCCATTTGAAATGATGTGCAGCTTGAATCACAAGGAGCAGCTGTGGTCTAGGAGAAAGACAAGTGCATTACAGAGTGAAGGGTCTAAGTGTGGAGCCTTTTACTTCCGTGTCCTTGAACAAGCAATGTCTCTTCTCCCTCATCTCCCACTCACTCCTCAATCCCTTTCAGTCTGGCTCCTGTTCTCATCACTTATTTGATGCTGCTCTTGCCAAGGTCTCCAATGATCTCTTTACTGCTAAATCCTAGATTATGCTAGAGTCTTCTGCAGCCTGTGATACTTTCCAGCCCACCGCCTTTCCCTACGAAGATCCTCTTTCCTCCCTGGATTTTTTGTGCCATTATTTTGCCTTGGTGCACTCCCTACCTGCTGAACTGATTCTTTTCTGCCTCCTCTGCAGGATTTTTTCCCATGTTCCAGTCTGAGTGGGGAAGCCCCAAGCTTCTTCCCTAAGCCCTCTCCTCTTCCTTCTCTATGTTCTTTCACTTGGTGAGCTCACCAGCTCTCATAGATTCATCTATCACCTCTTTGCAGAAGACCCCCAATTCTATCTATCCAGTTCTCATTCCTCTTGTAAGCTCTTGTCTTGAATTTTCAATTGCCTACTGCAAATTTGCAAATGCATGTCCCCCCAAATTTCAAACTCTACTTGTTTAAAACAAAACTTCTCCATGTCTTCCCCCCCCCCAAACCCAGGGCTCCTGCTAACATCCCTATTTCTGCAATGGACAGTGTTCTTTTTGCAGTCACCCAGGTTAGTAACCTAGAAATGACCAATTCTTATGGACTGATAAGATTCATTTGTATAATGTAAAGTGCCTGTAAGACAAGCACTATGATCATTTTTAGCTCTAACTTCCCATGATTGTATGTGTCTATGAAAAAATGATGGGCTGCTAGGTGGTATAGTGAATGGAGCACTGACCCTGGAGTCAGGAGGACCTGACAGGTTCAAATCCAACTTCAGACACGTACTAGCTGTGTGACCCTGGGCAAGTCACTTCATCCTGTTTGCCTCAATTTCCTCATTTGTAAAATGCACTGGAGAAGGAAATGGCCTACTGCTCCATTGTCTTTGTCAAGAAATGGGGTCACAAAGAGTTGGACACGACTAATTAAAAAAATAACAATGAAAAACGATAAAATTGATGGTTTAAAAGAAGGCTGAAGGGAGCAGCTGGGCAGCACAATGAGTAAAGCGCCGGCCTCAGAGTCAGGAGGGCCTAAGCTCGGTTCCAGCCTCAGACACTTAACACCCACCCAAAAAAACTAGCCATGTGACTTTGGGCAAGTTACTTAACCCCAATTGCCTTCCAAAAGGCAAAATAAATAAATAAATAGATGAATAGATAGATAGATAGATAAATAAATAAATAAAAGAAGGCTGAAAAGTTAGTGATGACAAACCTTCAAAAATATATTTGATATGCTTTACAATTTCTTATGTTTTTCATATGTTTTATAAAACATATATTTTTCAAGGTCTATCATGTTTATATGTTAACCTCCAGAACCTGTTTCCTCTCCTGTAAAAAGATGATAACCATAATTGTAGGACCTGCCCCATTAGGCTTTTATTTTTCTTAGCTGAAGTTGATATTGCATTTAAAGGTTGGTGATCTCTTGCCTTGCAACTTTCTTTTCCAAATTAAATTATTGCTTACTTGCTAGCCACGACTCCCTCATATGAGAATCTGAGCCCCTTAAGGGCAGACTGTCTTTGCTTTTGTATTTTTAAACCCAGTCCTTAGTACTGTGTTTGTTATAGAGTAAAGACCTAATAAATGCTTTTTCATTCATTCATTTATTCTTCCATCCATTCATTCATTCACTCATTCATTTTCCATGCAGTGAGTGAATGAGGTAACACAGTTGTGGGCAGGGGGAGGGACTAGGAGGTTTGATTATGCCCATTTTATAGATGAGGAAACTGAGGCCCAGAAAAAATGAAATGCCTTGCCCAGATTCACACAGCTAAGCAAGGGCTGAAGGTGAGGTTCGAACTCAGGCTTCCTGACTCCAAGTTCAGCGCTTCATTCTTTACAGACCATTCGCTCTTCTCACAATAGGATCGTGGTGAAGATCAAGTGCCATAACGTGTGTAAACGGCTCGGCAAATCACAAGGTGCTTTATAAGGACCATCGCTGAGTCGTTATCTTTCAGTTGGGTGGCTGAACATTTCCAAGAAGCGTCACATGACTGAGATGAAGTAGGGTTTAGTCTTATTACCCTTTTCCCTGCTGACCCAGAGAGGGACCCACAATACTCATGGCTATTCACAACCCTTCAGCTAATGAGACTGTGCCAAGGCAATGACATTTTTTTCATCACTAACAAAATGCCACCGATATTTTTGCCTCTTTTCTCCTGCTCAGGCCTCAGAACAGGCATTAATAACCTTCAATGAGGCCCAAATGAGATAACACGGACAAAGCATTTTGCAAACTTTGAAGCTGCGTGTTACTGCCAGTTATTAGTGTGATTATACAGTGGAGGGTCAGGGTAGAATGTTGGGCTTGGAGTCAGGGAGACCTGGGCACAAACTCGACCTCTGACTCATTAGCTGTGTGACCCTGGAAACTCCCTAGAATTATGTCTTGGATGGGCTGTGATCACTTGTGGTTGAGGGGCTTCCCAAACTGGAAGTGAAAATCAGAAACTTTGTGTATTTGATTTATTATTATTATCCTGCTTCTACAGATGGGGAAAGAGATGCAGAGGGGCAGTGAGTTGTCTAGGACCACACAGCAGGTAAGCACGAGGTTCTAGAGGCAGCATCCTTGAGTCCCCCAAGACCCCCAAGTCTCTAGACTCCCAAACCACACATACTCTTGCCCCTAGACCGGGTTACACACGGGAAGATATTTTCCATTCCTCTTCCTGTCCCTCCACCAAGAGGAGTCAGAGCCCTTCTACAGGAGAAGCACCCAATGAATTTGGGGGGAGAAGGGGAACACTTTCCACATTAACATCGAATAACTCAATTCCACTATCACTTACTAAATGCCCTGTGGCAGGCACTTGGGATACACAGAGACAAAAGCAAAACTGACCCTCACTCAATGAGGTTACATTTTAATGAGGGAAAGAAATGTGAAGGAAAAAGAAATTATGTGTGTGTGTGTGTGTATACAAAGTAATTTCAAGAAGGAAATATAATTAGGCAAAGAGAAAAATCATGGAAGGTAACACCTGAATGTGGTTTGTGGGACACTAGGAATTCTATGATGGGAGGTAACATGGGAGCCACTGAGATGGCCTCTCCATCACCCCTCCCCCCCCATTTCAACTCACTTGGTAGATGGAGAACTATCAGGTCAGAAAACTAATGGTGCACTGAGAGGGTAACATGACCCTTAAATGTTAAAATGTAGCTCACCTTCTGACACCATCTCAGATACTTTGCATTTATTTCTACAAGGTTCAGCGTAAGGCGCTCCTTATTGAAAGGGAGAAATGATGCGTATTGTGGGCACCTTGAAATAGAGTAGCAGCTCCTCTACAGCTCCTTAAAAAAGATTTTCATGCCTTCCAGTGGAAGTCACAATACTTTCAGAAGAGCTATTCATGACCTTATTCAAATAGGCATTTAAATAAATGGATCTTTCATTCTTCATAACAGCTGGTCTGGAGTGACTCAAACTGTAGCCCTAATCATCTTCCATCATTTACCTGAGATAAAATAGGCTTTTAATAAAGTCTGCTCACAAATGGAGTGGTAATCACTTCCAATTCAGACCCAGATACCTTATTTTACTACATAGCCTCCTGCCTTTTTCCTAGAGGAACCATATTAGGAAGCTCAGAGCTTTTCCCCTTGATGATCCAGGTCATGATTGACATAGGTCAAGGCCAGTTGTGTACTTCCTTCTGACTCTTTGCAAGTCCAGCAATTTTTCTTGAGAATAGGAAATTTTCTTGACACGATTAATTATTTTAAATTGTTTTAGATCCCTTCTCTCCTTTGCCCCTATCACATTCCAAACTGAAAACATCTCTATTTGTGACCTTTTTACTTCCTCCCTCACCTCCACAATACCATTAGAATATAAGCTCTCCATGGGAAGTGAATGCACTATTTTTCTATGGAAAAAGGAACAGGAGAGAGAATAGAGGAAAAGGAGAGGAGAAAAAAGGACAGGAAAGGGGAGGGGAAGGGAAGGGAAGGGAGGGGAGGAGAGAGAGAGAAACAGAGAGAGAGACAGAGAGAGAGAGACAGAGAGAGACAGAGACAGAGAGACAGACAGAGACAGACAGAGAGAGACAGAGACACAGAGAGAGAGGCAGAGACAGAGAGAGAGAGGGAATGAGAGAATGAGAACACAGCAGCTAACACGATTTTGTATATCCTATTTTGCTTCCCAATGCCATAAGAGTTGTCGGCACTGTACTACCATACTCAACTGCAGCCCTCAGTGACTCCTCTACTCTGCCTACATCCCTCTTGTGCCCCTCTCCTATTCAGCCGGGCACATTAAGCCTAACACCATCTCCCCTGATCCTGAGGAAGCCAGGATCCCCACTCGAAGTCAAAGAACCAGTCCTGCCCCATCTAGAGAGTCATGGAGAGGATGAAAAGCTGGAGGATGCGTTGGTGAGACAACTGAGATGCCTTTGAGGCACACATTGGGTTCCTTGCCCCATGTTCCCCCTTACACGTCATTTCCAGGATGAACAATTCCTCTCCCCATTTCCACTTCTCCACACAAATATATTTCCTGGTCTGACTATTCTTGGTTTGTCCCTTTAAGCTTCCCCCTTTAAGGGGACAAAGTATAACTTGTTTTCAATTGTATCTGACTCTTTGTGACTGTATTTTGGGTTTTCTTGGCAAAGACACTAGAATGATTTTCCATTTCCTTCTGTACCTCATTTTGCAGATGAGGAAACTGGGGCAAACAGGGTGAAATGAATTGTCCAGGGTCACACAGCTAGTAAGCATCTGAGATCATATTTGAACTCAGGAAGATGAGCCTCCCAGGCTCCAGGCTGGGTGCTGTATCCTCTGCAGCGCCCTACCTGCCCAAGGAGGAAAGTGGTCTTTGCATTTCAGCTCTCACCTCTAGCAGACACAGTCATTAAGATAAAGAGCATCTTGGAGGCTGCAGATGGTGTATTTGGGTCAGTTGGCGCCCACCCCGGGAATGGTCTGTGGCTCCCAGCTCCTCTCAGCTCTGTTAGTCCTCATGAGCACTCATGAGGGCACAATCATAAGGTCCCAGATTTAGAATGTAGGGGTCTCCCAGTTCAATGCTCCCATTTTATGGATGAAGAAACAGAGTTTCAGAGGCAAACTGACTTGTGTAAGATCAGACAGTAAACAACGAAGCTGGCATTCGAACTTGGGTCTCCTTTGTCTCCAAATCGCCTGTCTCAGTCGATGGCCCCTGAGACTCTGCCCTCTGGACTCTGCCTGTTCTTCCACCATATTTCTTCCTCTCATCACATCTGCCAGTGTGGTTCAAGGCCCAGATGCCGTGCTCCTTCTACCGTGATAAGCTGCCCTTATCAATAACAACAGTAGCAGCAACAATAATGATGGCCAAGCATTCGCATAGTCTCTACAGGGTTACGAAGTGCTTGCTAGATGGTGTCTGGACTGACCTTCACAATAGTCCTGTGAGGCGGGGGCTATTAATCTCTGTTTTATAGAGGAGGAAACGGAGCCTAAGGAAGATGAAATAATTTGCTCATGGTCACAGAGCTGGTCAGGTTTTGAATTCAGGTCTTCCCCCACTGCACCCCCCCCCCGCCCCCGCCCCGCCCCCGTACCGAGCACAGAGAAGCCCCATCCCAATGTTTCAATTAGCCCCTCCCAGATGCCATTCTCCTTAAAGGGTCCTGGGTTGGGGGTGGGGGTGAAATGTTCCTCCTAGTAACCTCCAGCCTCCTTATCTTGCTAGACTTGAGGGTGCCCCTCAAGACAATGCTTCTGGGCACACCCACAATTCTCAGCCAGTCAACAGCTGCTACTTAGCTGTGGCCCAGGTTGCCTGCATAACTCATTAATGCAGTCCCCTGGATGATGGAGGGAGGCTCCCCAGCCCAGGCTTCTCCACCCCTTGCTAAAGATGGTCCCCCAAATGTTAGGCTGCCAGTCGGAAGGAGGGTAGGGGAAAGCAGGAATTTCTATGGAAGGTATCACCACACCCCTTGATCCAAACTGCTTCAGACCAGTCAGATAACACACCAGTGAGCCCACTGGCTCACCCCTAATTGTGGAGCCTTTCCTAAACCGAATTAACAAGGGAATCCTTGTCTGATCAGGGGAGCAGAGTCATCATCTGTGAGAGGGAGAGCTGGTTCTGCTGTGTGTGCAGAAATGGGCCTGTTGTGTTCATCCTGATAGGAAATAGGCTGGCCTCAGGCCACATGCTCAATCCGCCCCCACCCCCCAAGTGTGGCCCAGAAATGGGACATCAGTGACCCAAAGTCACACAGGGAACCCCTGGTGGAGCTGTGCTTCAGGGCCTTGGCCAACAACTTCAGGGCTCTTTCTACAGGATCCCCTCACTCCTCCCCTAATTTTCATCCATTCACTCCTTTTTGTTCTTTCTGAAATCACAGGCTCATAGATCTTGGGCTGGAAGGGACCTCAGAGACCATTGAATCCAATTCCTTCATTCTCTAGATGAGGGAGCTGAGGCCCAGAGAACTTGTGACTTGCCCAGGTCAGACCGGAAGTAAGAATCAGTGATGGATTTGAACTCAGGTCCTTGGGCTCCAAAGACAGCCCTCATGCTGCTTTCCTTCCTTAATGACAACATATGAGATTCAAAAAGAAGCTGGGTGGTCATCCAGTTTGATTCCCACCCCATTTTATTGTACCCAAGAACATGCAGTTAGGAAAGATCAGGGTGTGGGGGGGATTTGAACCCAGGTCCTCAGAGTTGCAGGGAAGCTGGTGTTCTTTCTATCATGGCTTCTGCTCCAGGGGAGTTTTTCCAACTGAGCCAGCTCTGAGGAGGGCCCTTGCCTCCTTGACTGCCTTAATTCTCTTTTTCTTTAGACTAGATCTTTTACACTGCGGCTAAAACCAGCTACATCCTGTGTAAAATGATCAGTCCATGCTGTATGTGTTGGCCACAGTGGCATGAGGATGCCATGTATTGTGGGAAGCAAATTCTCTGTATTGGAAGGGGGTGGTGGGGGTGGGCATGGGGGAGAAGGATAATTGTTCTTTGATCAATTAAATTTCTTCCTCCCTCCTTTCCCTGAAGATTGATTTTCTTCCAAAGGTCAGGTTCTGGCTCAATTATGAATGGCGCTGTATAGACAATGCAAACCCTGGAGTCAGAGGAGCTGGGTTCAAATCTCAACTCTTCCTACTACCTCTGTGACCTTAGACAAGTCATACAACCCCCACTGGCCTCTGTTTCCTCATCTGTATAACCAAGAAATTGGACAAATTGGCCTCTGAGCTTCCTTTAGTCTCAACAAATGGTTATGGATTGACTGATTGTTACGTTTACAATCCTATGATCCTTTGTGGCCTTCTGTAAAACAAAACAAAACTGTAAAATGAGGGATTTGGTCTCCATGGCCTCAGAATTAGGCTTACATCTATGATGCTATGACTTGGATAACTCCCCCTAAATGAGTGCCATTAGCTAACTAATATATCAACAGAAGTTAGTGTAACTGATTAATAACTCATGACCACCAGCACTTCCATCTAGCAGTAATCAGGGCCCTAAGTCAATGAGTCAAAGGACAGATGGTTTTGGATGAGGGAGTCCGGGACAGAGGGAAGAGGGTCAGAGCCAGGTATGCACTGAGCCAGGTGATGTTGGAGGTGCCTTCCCAACCCTGAGACTGGAAGGTTATAAGGATGAGTATGGCCCCTAGCCCAGGACCAGCAGAGCACTCAAGGATGCAAAGCCGTCAGAGCGGATCTCTCCCTGGATCCTTGCTGGTTTGCCTCAGGCTGAGCTTTCATGTGCACTCTAATATTAGATGTGGAGAAAATGGAAATCATATCAAGCTTTTTCTTTCTTTCCTTTTTTTAAGAAAGACAAACATCCTCTGGCAAGTCAAATCCTGATACTCTTGCTTAACAAAACCTGAGAACCAGGGGACAAAGTTGGCCCCTGACAGTTGGATTTATAGGAATCAGCCTCCACCTCCACCTCCACCGAATTATCATTCTACAAGGTCACTTCTCCCCGGGGTCCTTTCCTCTGGTTGGTTGTGTCTTCCTACAAATACCATTTTAAAGACAGCCACGACATCCACTTCTTCATTCTTCTCTGAGCCCTGCTTGATGTGACATTTATGTCGAATGTTAAATTTTTTAAATTGGGGATGTTGGGGTGTCCACACTTATGGCTTAATCAACGACTAAGCTCTCAGCGTGGAAGCTCCCTCCACCAATGCAATTGGCAAGTAATCTATAGCTTATTGTTGGAAAATTGCCAGGAACAAAGTGGGGAAATGGCTTCTCTTGGCCAGGGTCACATGGTCAGGATATGTCAGAGGCAATACTTAAACTGAACTGGGGTTTTCTTGGTTCCCAGGTGGCACCGTGTCCGCCTGCACTGTCCTGCTCCCCTCGCCCCTCCTATATCTCTGTCTTCCTACATCCTGTTTGTATATCCACTTAGATACATATTTCTATTTGTGTATGAATATTAAATGACAGAGACACACAGACACAGAGAGATAGAAGAGAGAATAAGAATAGTGTCTCTTTAAGTTTCAAAAACACTTTTTCTCACAACCATCCTTGAAAGTATACATATATATGTATGTGTATCTTGCAAATACTATCAGCACTTTCATTTTACAGATGGAAAAATTCAGACTTAGAGAAGTTAAATAACTTGCCCAGGGCTGCCCAGGCAGTGTGTTGTATAACCAGGACTAGAACTCAGGTCTTCAGGCTTCTAATTCATGGCTTTTTGCCCTTGACCTAGACACAGACATCAGTATATTTTCTTACAAGCAAATCAGCTTCATGCTTCACAGAGGCTGGGTGGGTATTGGGGGTGGGCTTTGGGAGCACAAAGGAAAAGTGGGGATGGTCCTCTGAGGGAATCAAAGGAACGGTGGCCAAAACCACTGTGACCATCTATAATATGAGGACAGTGGGTTGAATGCCTCTGAAGTCCTTTCCAGCTAAAGATCACCTTCCGCTCTTTTGTTACTAAGGGATCCTCCCTGGGATGGTCTTGGGACCTCTTAGCCCAGCTTAGGAATATTCAGTACCCATATCTTTTAGCCTACAGAGGGACAAATGCTGGAGCTGAGAGTCTCAGTTCATACTCTGTAATTCCAAGTCCCAGAACTGGGAAAATGAAGAACATGGGAAAACTCACCCAGGTGCCTTCCATCATTTGGGTAGTAAATACATGCACACACGTGCACAGGCACAATGTAAATATTCAGGAGGGCACAAATGAATATGAAACATTGCTAGCCATTTCAACAAACATCAAAAGCTACATCCTTGACTCACACACATTTCCTATGGTCTTCTCTTAATCACTCTATAATGTTCTTTATCTCTTGATAAAGTTTAAAATGCAAAAGAAGCCTCTCCCTTCTCTCCACCTCACATAACAACTATGTAGTTGTAAAAGCTGTTGATTTCTCAGCTCCAGAAGCATCTCTTCGTCTCTGCATATCTCTCCTTTTCTTCCCTCCTCTCCTCTCCTCCTCTCTTCTCCTGCCTCTGTCTCTCTCTGTCTCTCTTTGTCTCTGTCTCTGTCTGCCTCTGTCTCTCTCTTTCTGTCTTCCCCTCCCACCCCCATCAAGCAAGAACAATAGGAACAAATTAGGAAAATGAAAGCAGGGACTGCCTCAGTGTCTTAGCTCATGTTCCCCTTGACTAGGAAGGGGCACATACTTACTGCCATAGTCCTTTGCTTGACATCCAGCAAGCTTTAAAGGGAAGGTGTCCAATTTGCATCCTCTTGCAATTTGGGGGTGTTGGGGTGTAAAGCCTGGTGAATGGCCAGGGGATGGGGGGCTGCTAGATTTTACGATTTAAATCCAAAATGGACCAAAGACACCATTTCATCCCTCCTCCCCCCATCTCCACACACTTCAACAACAACCAAGGAGAGAAAGCCTGGCCCACGGGCTACGTGCCAGACTCAGGAGTCAGGAAGCCTGGGGTTTGAACCCCCACCTCTGATATTCACCAGCAGTGTGACCGTGAGAAAATTGCTTCCATTCTTTAAACCTCAGTTTCCTCATCTGTAATATGGGAGCAGCAATAGCACTCTATGAAGTGTCTACTTCACAGGATGACCATGAAGCTCAGGTGGGACAAGGAAACACAAACTTTGGAAATAACATAACAGAATCAGAAGATGGGAGAGTTGGGAGGGAAGCTCCATAACCATCTAACCCAGCCCATACTCAAAAGGGTGTACCTACTGTCATGTACTTGACAAGTCAAAGTAATGAACATTTATTAAGCGCCTGTGTACCATGCTCTGTGCTAAGTGCTGTGGGTACAGAGCAAAGCAAAGGGTTTTTAAAGACTGTCAAGGAGGGGAGCCACTATGTCTCAAGGGGGCTCCAGACACCTAGACAGTTTGTTTGACCTGGTGGCTGACACGAGAGACTCAGACTCACAGCCAACACCAAGCCTGGCAAAATAGAGCCTGGGTCGCAATCAGGGCCTGTGGCAAACCACTGGTGGGAGAGGTCAAAGCATTGTTTGCTACATCATGTGTATACAGTCTTCACTGTCATTCGGGGGCTTCAAATTCGCTCTCGGCTCTGCCCATCTTCCTCCTCCCTTCGGGACAAGAGTTTAAAGTTGACTTTTCCCTCTCACAGGCCATTTAATTTATTCTGGTGTGCACAAAATAAACACAAACATCCAACGTATAAAGAACAAAAAATAGAAAAAAGACCATATATATGAAATGGGGAACTTCTGGTAACATGCCATTTGTTTTTCAAAACTGTAAATTAAATTTAATTTATTGATGAGAAAAGCGCCTGTTTATATCACCTTCTGTACTTGTTTCTCTTCTGTGCATTTGCTGATGTTTTATTGATGTATTTTCTGTTTTTCTTTCTCACCATTAACTCTCCTCCCCAGCCCATCGAAGCCCTCTCCTAAAACCGAGGTGAGCCACCCTTGGCTTGTTTTGCTAATAGACTATGAAAATAAGTGATCCATCAACAATCATTTATTAAAGCATCTACTCAGTGGTAGGTGCTGGGGATACAAGATGCCTGCCCTCAGGAAGCTTGCATTTTATCGGGAGAGACAATTCATATGCTCTAAGAGTAGACAAAACAGATACAAAGTCATTGGTGGGGGAGACCCTAGTACAGTGGGGACTGAGAAAGACTTTGGGTAGAAAATAGCCTTTCAGTTGAGCTTTGAAGGAAACTCTCCCCAACCAGACTTGTCAGCCATCGAAGAAGAGGCCCTACCCCGGGAAGAAAGGACCAGAAAGAAAATGGGCAGATGTAGAATTCATAGAATAATATTCTTGTAATGAGCAACAGCCAACTCAGGTGCACATGGCATTTTAAGGATGACAAAGGTTCCTTATCCCCCTTCATTTCTAATCTAGGGATCTGAGGAATGGAGAAGGAAGGTCTCCTGGTCAAGATCATAACACCAATTAGAGCCAGGCTTTGAACCCACGTGGTCTTGTCTTCAGGCTCTGTTCTCTTACCTAGAAACCAGGGATTTCTTAACCTTTTTTTTTGGTTCATGGATACCTCCATCAGTATTGTGAAACCTAGGGAACCCTTCTTCTCTGAATAGTTAGTAAATACATGAAATAAAATACATGGAACTTCTTTGCAACAGCATTCTAAAAGGTCTCTTCCTCTTCTGTCTCTTTCTTCTCTCTCTCCCTGTTTCTCTTCCTCCCCCTTACCTTTCTGTCCATTCCCTTGTCTCGTTCTCCCTCTTTCTTTCCCCCATCCTCTCTCCTTCTCTTCCCTCCTCTCTGCCTCTCCCTTTGTCCCTGTCTCTCTCTCTCTCTCCCCTTTTCTCTCTC
>NW_027185852.1:9041706-9107471 GCF_028583685.1 Petaurus breviceps papuanus
TGCGATCTTCCTAATGTGCAGCCCTGACCACATCACACCCTACTCAATTACCTCCAGAGGCAAGTACAAATCCTCTGTCCAACATTCAAAGCCCTCCTAATCTCTCCACCCCCATCTTTGCAGTCCTCTGACACCCCATTCCCTACCGTGTGATATGGAGCTATGCAGAGATATTGAGCAAAAACTTTCACCCCAGGATAACTGTCCAGCTCAGTCCTCCACAGAATCAGAGCTATGGGCCGTCTCATAGACCCATGAACTGGAAGTAAGAAGACTAGGTCTCAGCGCCATCTTGGCTCAGCCACTAACCTCTATGTGACCTTGAGCCAACCATTTTCTCTCTGGGTCTCGGTTCCTCCGTAAAATGTGGAGAGTGGGGCTGGACCAAAGACTTCTACAATTGCCTTCAACGTCCACATTCTCTGATTCCAGGTCCTTGACAAGTATGTTTGATTTGATGAGTTTACAATCCAAACTGACACCAAAAGTGGGGCTTCTCCAAGAAGCTGTCACCAACTGCTCGATTTATATTTACTGCAGAGTAAATCACACAATAGCTCAACAAATTCAGGTCTGCCTAAATATAGACTGGGTGCATGTTTTTACACATTCCTAAAATGTGTGTCTTGGTGCAGTTACTGAGATATTAACCCATCTTGAAAAATAAAAGAGAAAAGGGGTCACTTTCCCCCCAATTAATCTCCAATCTATCTCCATTCCAGTCCATCTTCTATATAGCTGCCAAGTGATTTTCCCAAGTGGGGGTCTAAACATGTCACTCCCCACTCAATAAACTCCAGCATGAACTCCTCTATTTACCTTTTAAAGCCTTTTAAAAACCCTGCTCCCCAAATTACTTTGCATTTGTTCCCTTTTGTTTTCTCTTATATAATATGAAACAATATGTAAGAACTTAGCACAATGCCATAGTAGGCACTTAATAAATGCTTGTTCCCTTCCCCTCCTCTTCCCTTATTCTACATGTACATACATACATACATACATACATACATACATGACCCTTTGTCTCTCCCATAAGAGCTTTGTGAGAGCAGGGATGGCAGCATTCTTTACATTTATATCCCAAGTGCTTAGTACAGTGCCTGGCACATAGTAGGTGTCATTATTGAGTTCTAAAGAGGCTTTAAGTATGGAACTGGGGAAACACAACTATATGTGAACACAAGAAACTAACTTGTCAGTAAAACTAACCAGAAATCATGTCATTGAGAAAATGAAAGTAGAGATTTAATGGTAAATTCAAAGAAGAGATGATCTCAAGAGATGGGTTTCCCAGTAATTAACAGAAAAATCCCATGGACCTTTTTAATGATGCAGGTGAAAATTCTCCAGCTGCTCAGTATCCCAGGCAGATTGTTAATCCACCGACTGATGGGAGGTTTCGACACTGGGAGTTAGCTTTATTTGCAAAGTCTTCTGTGGGAATAATCAGTGTTGGAAAAATCATGGAAAGACAGGCACAGAAATGTTCTATTGGGGGAGCTTTGGAGGAATCTAACTAGTCTGGAAAGCAATTTGGAATTATGCTAACTGATTAAAACATCCATATCATGTGACCCAGAGATCTTTGACTCAGCATATGGCCCAAAGAGGTCAATCTCAAATGAAAAGAAAAGCTCTAACTCAAATATTCATAGCAGAGGTTTTTGTAGTCTCAGAGAACTGCAAACAAAAGTTGCCAAAGACAGGAGGATGGCTAAACAAGTTATTTTGCACTAATATAACAGAATATACGTCACCAGAAGAAGGCATGAATAGGATAAATAAAGAAAAGCATCGAAGGAACTCCATGAACTGATAAAAAGTGAAGAAAGCAGCATTGGGAAACAGGACACCCCATGACTGATTATAGTAATGCAAATGGGAAGAAAAGCAAGACAAGCTTAATGCTGTGAAATTATCATGACCAAGCTTGACCCCAAAAGAGGGAAGAAGAGGCTTTCCCCCCATTCTCTGCAGAGGTGTGGGACACTACATATGTCAGGCTTTGGCATTAGTTAATTTTTTAAAAACCAGGTTCCCATTCCCCAGGTTTTATTCTTTGTTATAAGGGATGGGTCTCCAGGAGAGGTTGAAGGAAGGGAATTGCTGGGGAATGTTGGTGATTTAGAAAATATATCAATAAAATTAGATTAAAGAAGGTCATCTTTCACTAATTGTCTGTTTGGTTTTTCTGTCTGGTGCGGAAGCTCCCCCGAGTTCTTCATGGCACTGCCAGGAAACTGAGAGTTCTTCTAGCTCCTACCAGGATGGGCCTGGAGAAGGACAGTATATTGGCCATCCAGGAATGGATCTCACTTCTTGCCAGGAGGTTGAACAACTCACGGGGATTTTTTCTTAACTAAAGCAACTCTGGAAAAGCCATTCATCAAGACATGGAAGTTAGAAGAGCTGCAGTGTCCAAACATGGTCCCACAGATTCTTGACATATGGGATGCTGGGAAAATCTGGAAATGACATTGTGCAGGAATCTTCCTTGTTAGCTGCATTTTTTTTCCTCTAAAATCAAGATGCACTCTACAACTACCTTTGCTACCAGGTGCTTCATAGCTCTGTGTATAAACTAATAAAAAGGAAATGTTTTATTGCCTATCCAATATGCAGTAGGCATCCCCGTGGATAGAATGACATTTTGACTTTCAACCTCAGTTTCCTCTATTTGCACAAGAACAACGAGAGCGTCTACATTACAGGGTTGTTATGTTATGAAGATCAAATGAGATGATTTTTGTGACCTATTTTACATACCTTAAAGCAACATATGATGCTGGCCGCTGTGCCCGCGGAAGGCCCGTACAGCATGCTGGGTGTTCCTTTAGTCCTACTCTCTCTCATTAAATCGGCAAGAATAATTAAGAGCTGCTTATGGACATGGCTATGACTATGTCAATACACAAGTATTGATGACTGTGTTATGCTATGACGATGTTAACACACAGATTTGCTTTGGAACTGCGCCACGACATTGCTCCCTCCATGTTCTGAACGTTCTTCCTGCTCATTCTCTCTTCTTCCTTTCCTGGGCTCCCTTAAGTATCCAGCTCGAATTGTTGTTGAAAAGGTGAAACCCTAGTGTGATCCTTCTTTGCACTAACACAGATTTATAGGCATAAGTTTAGCAAAAGATAATCCCAGAAAATTGCTGGAGGAATTCAAAGTTATGTGATTTGTCCAGTCACCTGGTTAATATGTGTCAAGTGTGGGGCTTGAATTCACATTTTCCTGATGCAATGCTGGACAGCTCCATGCTGCCTTTGAGACAAGTCTATATACAAATATACATATACACACTTATGAGTACATATATGCACATGAATGCTTATGTATGTGGACACACACTCTCATACACATATCCACAAAGACAATGTGATGAGGTGGACAGAGAGCTGGTATTAAGTCAGAAAGACCTGGGTTAAAGGACCTGTCCAGGATCACATAGGTCTAGTAAGTTTCTGAGGCAGGATTCGAACCCAGGCCAAACACCGAATTCATTTTATACACCATGACATGCTGCTTGTGATGTAAGTCACTCTTTCCTTTCCATATTCAAATTCTCATGTCAGTCAGGGGACTAACCTCTCCACTTCTTTTTAGTCAAAGAATAGAATAGGAGGCTGGCCATTGGTCACACTTTGGATGCCCAGCATGAGAATCTTAAAGGTGGGGAGGGAAGCCAGGAACAGGAAAGACAAGGTGACATTGGGATCAAACAAAGTAGGGGCCAACTGCCATAACAGGTTGGGTCTGAGGACCCTCTCCCCACCAAGCAAGAACCCAGGAGCACACAGCACAGCTACAAACATCTTGGCAATGAAGTGGTAAGAAAACCCACAAACAGCCTGAATCCCCAGGTTTGGGAGGGTTAAGGCAAAGGAAAACACCAAAGAGGGACTCTAGACCTGAGACAGATCCTGCCTCAGGCGGGCAGCCCAGGGTACGAGCAGCCAGGCTCACAGGTTGAAATAGATAAACCATGTTAGGGAAACTGTAAGTAGGTTAAGCTGGCTGGGGCCTGGGAGTCAGAGATGTAGACAGAGTTTGACAGCAGAGAGTGGAGAAGGAACTCCCAACAGGAAGAAGAGTTGGTGCACATGTTTATGGGGGAGGGCAGTCTGATTAACCAATAATAATCAATAAACATTTAAGTGTCTGCTATAAGCCAAGTACTGTGCAGTCATCAGTCAGTCAATAATACAGCCTTTACATATTGATTTAAAGTGTGGAAATTGTTTTTTATCTTCACCAGATAAAACAAGAGCCCAGAGGAGGGGGTTGTAGATGTTAATATTATCCCCATTTTGCATTTGAGGAAACCAAGGCAAACTGGGTTTAGTGACTTGTGCAGGGTCACACAGTTATCAAGTGTCTGAGGCTGAATTAGAACTCAGGAAGATGAATCCTCCTGACTTCAGGCCCTGCGCTCTATGCACCACACCACCCATCTGCCTCAGCACTTTTAAGCAGGCTCTGGCATCTTCTTCATAACATCATTGGTCCTCTTAGAGAATGAAGGATGGAAACAACTACAAAACTGCACTGGGGATACAAGGACAAAAATGGAACAGTCCTTGCCCTCAAGGAGCTTCTCTTCTATTAAAGGAAACAGGTCGAACCCTATTCATAGATTGTGGCCAAAGCCAGAAGAGAGATTGAGCCTACTTATCCAAGTAGTCTGGGCAAGCAACATAGTAAGTGTCTCAAGAAGGGAGATGAGGACAGAGCTGGTTCCTACTGGTGGAGGTTACAATGAGAAAATGGTTGAACAGTGATGTGGGTTGCCTTGGGGGTATTGGGGCATCCCCTTTATTCAAGGTCTTCAAGTCAAGGCAGGATGGCTAGCGGCCAACTATTGTTACGGGGGAGACCGTGAATAGGGGGGGGGGGCAGGCGAAATGAGCTGACCAATGAGAACCCTTCCCGATCCGAGATTCTGGGAGGCCTGGGTATCGAAAGCCATGGAGCCAGGGGAGATTTTTCTGAGTCAAGTAAAATCAGGTATCTTTGTGGGGCATCTTGGATATTTTTAGGATTCTCTCACTCTCACTTCTGCTAAAATGCCTCCACACAGCACTGGTCAGAGATTAGAATAGATTAGACTGGTGAAAAAAAGAGTTTTAGTCAATGACTGAGTCCAGCTGCAAGACACTGCACCAAATTTATTTTAGCCCCAAAGCTTCAGTGGTTCTGCTAGTTTTTTTTTTAAAGGCCTGGTGATCGCTGTGTTTCAAAATCATAGAAAAATGAAAGTAGCCTGTGACAAAGAAGAAAACCAACTTGATCAGGTTTCTTTGGTTTGACACTGATGGGCTCAAAAAATGTCAGGGGCAAAACCAATCAGACAGCCCATTATTATAATGGCATCTTTATTATTTGGTCAATGTGATTTTATCAGGGGGAGGAATTCCTCATGAGGAAACTCCTTTTACTAAAAGAACCAGACCAGAGAACCAGAGCGTTAAGAGCTAGGAGATACTTGAGAGGTCATGGAGAAAGAAAGTAGAGGGACTGGTCCAGGATCATCTGGCCAGAACATGCCAACAGTAAGGTTGTCTGGACTCTGAACCACTCCCACATTTATAGCCAGCCACCTTACATTTCTATATTTTCCTGAGTGATTACTTTACAAATGCCGAGATCATATTAGCCCAGTGGAAAGAATCCTGGCTTCAGAGTCAGAGAATCTGTTCTCTGTTCTGCTCTTTATTTCCTGTGTGATCTTGGCCAAATTACTGATCTTCTCTGGGCTTCAGTTTTCTTATCTGTGAAATGGGAGAGTTGCCCTCCCTGCCTCTGATGACCCTTCTAGTTCTTAGTCTATGATGCTATAACCTGTAGCATAGTAGAAGGAAGTGATAGGTCCAAGTTGAATTTTTGTATCCTTCCACCTAGTCAATTAATTTATGAAACCTGGTTTCTTGCCCTGTACAATGCAGGGGTCAGATTCAAGTTCTAAGACTACACGTCTTTGAACCCTGTGAGATAAGCTAACATTTATATGGAAAACTAGGTGACTCAGCAAATAGAGCACTTGGCCTGGAATCAGCAAGACTCATCTTCCTGAGTTCAAATTCATCCTCAGACACTTCCTAGATGTGTGACCCTGGGCAAGTCACTTCACCCTGTTTGTGTAAGTTTTCTCATCTGTAAAATTAGCTGGCGAAGGAAATGGCAAACCCCTACAGCATCTCTGCTAAGAACATCCCAAATGGGGACATAAAGAGTTGGCCATGACTGACCAACAACAAAAGCATTTAAATAGCACTTTGAGATTTGCAAAGTGCTTTACAAGTATCACAGTTGATCCTCACAACAACCCTGGGAGGTAGATGCTATTCTTTCCCCCATTTTACAGATGGGGAAAATAAAGCCAACAGGGGACAAGTGACTTGATCAGGGTCATTTAGTAAATGTTGGACCAGATTGAAACTCAGGTCTTCCTAGCTCTAACTCGCGGTGCTCCATCCACTAAGCTACCTTCTTCTCTTCCTCCTCCTCATCACTGAAAGTTTTATAATATCACACAGTCTGCAAAGTGCCTCATGGACATAATTTCACTTGATCTTCACAAGGACCTGTTTGCGGGGGGAGGTGCTGGGGTATTACGGCCCCTCTTGTTTTTCTTTCCTTTTCCAAGAGGACCGTGACATCGGGGAGGTGATGCCATGCAAGTGAATTGGATTTAAATGAGGCCGGGCTGTGCCAGGTCACCAGCCTCACTTTCTCCTCCCAGGTATTATGGTACCTATTTTATGTAGGAAGAAATTAACCAACAACACAGAGCTGGAAAGTGTCCTGGCTGGGGATGCCTTCCGTCTAAGCCTTCCTTCCCTGTTCCAGTGAACAAGGAACACTCTCCGGGGGCTCAAGCAATCAGGCATTTTCCATTTACAAGTCTTAAATTGTTTTTATTGTTTTTAAAAAGGACACCCTTCCTACTTTCCAGCCATAATATGATCCCGGTTGCATGGAACGGTTGTCCGTTAACGATCCAATTTGAGGAGGGTTGCCATGGA
Source organism: Petaurus breviceps papuanus (assembly GCF_028583685.1). NCBI lineage: Eukaryota > Metazoa > Chordata > Mammalia > Diprotodontia > Petauridae > Petaurus > Petaurus breviceps. The sequence goes on from NW_027185852.1 coordinate 9,048,741, forward strand.
GACCGGAGAAGGCAGACGGGAACTTCAAAGAGGAAAAACAAGATTTCATCATTTGATCTGGCAACTAGCCCGAACTGGTCCTATTTCATCAAAATGCCACAGAAAGGAAAGTGTGCGACTGCCTGACTTCGGTGCCCAGAGCAAGAAGAATAGACGGGCAGAGATGCAGGAAGCCACAGAGGGGCCGAAAGACCTAGGTTTGAATCCTCCCTCGTATCCTTTCCAGCCGAGTGATCCTGGAGCAGATCACTAAACGTCTCTCAGCAGCCAGAGGATGCCCGGAAAAAAAGGAAGAACATTCCCAAGTTCTGGTAGTGAAAGGCCCCGGAATCTGGGATAAGAATGGGGCCAAGGATGCCTTCCATTCATCAACTCAATTCAGTTCAATACAGCAAATACCTATTATGCAACAACTTTGAATAAGAGGCCTCTGGAATAGTGTCTCCAGCTCTGGTTTTGTATTCAGGAATCCCTGGGTTCAAGTTCCACTTCTGACATATGCTGACCCTGTGACTCAGGGCAAAGCACTTAATCTCTTACTGCCCAAGTAAATTCTAGAAGATTATGTTGTATGTTATATTGTACATTTATGACTATGTGATACACATATATAATAAAATAAAATTGGCAGAGAGGCACGAACAAACCAGCCTCAGTTTCCTTATCTGTAAAATGGAGATTAAAACCATGAGGAGTAAATGAGATAACATGTATAGTGTTTCACCAGCTTTGGCACTATATACATGCTAATTATCACCATTATTACTCAGCATTTATTAATTGCCTGCTATGTCCCTGGTGCTGTGATGGCAACACAAAGGAAGATTCATGTAGAGACAATTTCCTTGTCAGGTCTTCCCTTTACCAATGGAGTCACAGGTCTGGTTCCAGCCCCCCTCCTCCCTCTCCCCGCCGGCAATATGAAGACAAAAACCTAAGCTGGACACTGCCTTGTAGAAATTTACCTTTGGATCTCTCCCTCTTGTCTACATCTCGGAGCCAATGGAAGCTCTCCCTAGCTGGTCTTACTCCCCCCTTTTTACAGATAAGGAAACTGAGCCCCCAAGAGTCTCGGGCTCGCAGTTTGCTAGTGACAATCAGAACTAGCAGCTTCCTCCTCCCTTGTCCTTCCACCTTTCCATGTGGACTATTAGGTTGTGCCTAGTTATTGCATAAGAGCTTAGAATTTTTGCCTTAGTGTATGAACTTTAAATGACGGGGGAGTCTAAGTCAGTTTGCCCTTTCAAAGAAGCCCAACTCCAGCGTTTGCTTCCCTCTTGCTCTGAGTGACGGTATTTAAAATCCAAAACTAGCAATTTAAGGCGGAAGGTACATCAAGGATGACACTGAATCTGTGTCACCATCCTCAAATCCCGTCATAGCTCTAAGCCAGGCTAATAGACTGCAGCAGGAGAGATCTTGAAAGTTCTAACACCACATAAAAGTGTCATTAACCTGCTCAATGCATTTGACTTTGATCTAGCCAGCAGGCTGGAGGGGATGGAGTGGCCTTGGCTCCAAGTTCATGATCATCCCATGACTGACTGACCATAGAACAAAGAGGTCTGAACAGATCAAATCATTTGAGAACCTTCCTCCTCCTTCCCAAGGTAACAAAGGCTGGTTGGCTGGCTCTCTCTCTCTCTCTGTCTCTCTCTTTGTCTCTGTCTCTCCCTCCCTCTCTCTGTCTATCTCTCTCCCTCCCTCCCTTCCTCTCTCCTTCTCTCTGTCTCTCTCTCTCTCTGTCTGTCTGTCTCTGTCTCTCTCTCTGTCTCTGTCTCTCTCTCTGTCTCTGTCTCTCTCTGTCTCTCTCATTCTCTTCCCCCCCTTGGGGGAGGGGTTCTTATAGCCAGATTTGAGAACACAATGAGGATCTTCGAAGGCTGAGTATTCTAGACTCTCAATCTGCCTCATGCCAGAATCTAAGCCTCCCCAAGGGGGAGGCAGGGAAAAGAGAGATGCAAATTCTATTGCATTAAGAAATGCAGTGTGGTGGAGGATAAAAATTAATATGCATTTGGAGTCTGAGGACTGGTCGGGGCACTCGATGACTGTGTGACCCTGGGTAAGTCCCTGAACCTCTCTGGGCCCTAGGATCCTTATCTTTACAGGAGAACTGAATTTGGAGCCAGAGGACCCCTGTTCAAATTCTGGCTCTGATGCTGACTTTCCACCCTTTTGACCTTGGACTTAGGATCATAACTTCAGATGCACAAGGGGCTTTACAGGTCCTTGAATCTAACCCCTCATTTCACAGCTGCATAAATGGAGCCTCAAAGAGGCTAAGTCACCTCCCCAGGTCACAGAGCTAGGCATCCTTATGCAGGGTTCAGACAGGTCTTCCTGACTTCAGATCTAGCCTGTATGTTATTCATTGCTGAACCTCATCTGTAAAATGAGGTGGGACCTGGATGTGGTGCACTGGATGGCTTTTGAAGTCCCATAAATTTAAATCTGTGATTCAGGGGAATCTCATTAACTTAATGATATTGCCAAGAACTGAGCCTTTGTTTGGGAATCTGATTGGACTTTCCTGGAGAGGGTGTGGATGTGTCCATTAACACCTCATTTGTTTTAGAGGCTTCTGGATATTTCCTGGACCCAGGATCAAACTTGGCCTCCCCAAACCCAGAGCTTGTATTCTGGAGCTTGGGATGGAGAAGTGATTCAGGCAATGCCGCCAGCACTGGGCAAATGCAGTGACCTCCACAAGGGTTTAGGGGTAGGGATACTAAAACAGAGATGAGAACCAGACAGTCCCTGCCCTCCAGACACTTGCATTCTATTAGAATAGCTCTGAAAAAGCAGAAATGTAAGAATTTCTTCTTCACTGGAGTGTGTAAATATCTGCACCTCATGCAAAAACATGCTCTCAAATTCAGCCTTGAGGTCAGGAAAAACTGAACAATTAAGGCTGGAGGGATGGGCTGCCTTCATGCACAAACCTCTTTTATTGGAGGGTTCCAGAGACTGGATGAACACTTGTCAAGTGCCAAAGTGGGGACTCCTTTTAGGTATGGGGAGGGTTAGGAGCTCCTTCTAATCCTAAAGTGCTGGGCTTCCAATCTCACTCTTAGTAGTGTGGCTTGGGACCCCATTGGCTCTCCCCTGGACTGCCTGCTTAGCTACCCTGGACAATATTTGTATTGTCCAGCAACACCTCATCATGTACATTCCCCTCCCTCCTCTCCCATCCCCCACTCCCTAATACATATACAGCAACAACACCAGAACTAATTGGTCTTGGGAGAGGTTCCAGGTCATGGTCCCAAATGAATAGACAAGGTTTTTTTTTAACCGAGTTGGACCTGAACACGCATTGTTTGATTCAAGACTCACTTGTCTCTCAAAACGAAAAGCACTCTGATTGTTTCTCAAATCCGATAAAGATCTTTCATGTCAAAAACCCACAATTTTTCTTCCACTGGGGTTTGGGTGGAGCTAAGAGGCAGGTCATAGGTAATAAAGAGTGGTGGTATCTACACATGACCTGACAAGATTGCAGATAATGGGAGGAGGTAGGAAAGGTATGGGAAGGCTGTCTGCTCTCTGTTGTGGGGGATGAAGAAGTGCCTGGGTACTGCTCTGCCTCCCTTCTTTCTGGTTCAGTCCCTGAGGTTGGAAACCTCTTCTCAGGGACACAATTTGTCTTTCTGATGGGCAGAGCAACAAGTAACATAGGGAGGAGAAATCAAATTCTATCTTCTTTGCCTTGGTGTTATCTTCACAATCATGGCTAGCAATTACATCTTTAATTTGGAGAAGTCATTTGGGTAGATTAATGTTGGCGCTGAGCTAGAAATGTCCCCAACCAGCCTTGTATTTATGTGTCCTCATGAAATCTGCCTCCCTCCCTCCTTTTCTCTCCCTCATCTGTCTCTGTTTCTGTGCCAGTATGCCTCTCTCTCCCCTCCCCTCCTCTTCTAAGGAGAGTCAGCTGAGAGCCTACATTCTTTCTTGTTATAATTTGGGTGGCAATGTCCTAACCCAACTGTTCTTCCTACCTCCAAATTATCCTATAGAGTTGACTATTCCAGCTTAGTCTTTTCAATGGAAACTTATAAAGTCATTCCTTTAGTACATAGAGGGAAGGGAAGGGAATACAAATTTACATAGCACTTACCCTGTGCCAGGCATTGTGCTAAGTCCTTTGCAATTATTATCTCATTTGATCTTCACTGCAGCAGCTAGCTATAAAGATCTGGCCCTGAAGAAACCGAGTTCAAATTTGACCTCAGACACTCACTATCTGTGTGATCCTGGGTAAGTCACTTTACCCTGTTTGCCTCAGTTTCCTCATCTGTAAAATGAGCTGGAGAAGGAAATGGCAAACCAGTCAAGTATCTCTGCCAAGAAAACCCCCAAAGGAGTCACAGAGAGTTGGACATAACTACAAAGCAACTCAACAACGAAGTGGAATTTGTTGCTTTGGGTATGAAGAGGCAGTTCCGGATGTCTCAAGTGGAGACCATGTCCAAACTGGTTCTCATCAACAGACCAAGTGATAACTGAATTGATCAGAGGCAAGTCAGGATGAGAAGCAAGTGGGAGGCTTGGCTGAGGGGTGTTAGCAATCCACACACTCTTGCTTGTGTGTCTTTGGGAATTTCTCCTGGTTTCCCTTTGGAAGCTTCCAGCAGAAGTTGGAACTGATTGAAACCTGCCTTTTTTCCTTATACAAAAGACTATCAAAGATGTTTTAGGTCAATGTTTTCTTCCTCATACTTCCTGTTAAAAGTTTATGAGGGTAGGTCCACCTACAGTGACTTTTTGTGTTGAAAGGCTGGACACACTTCAATGGAGCTAGGATTTCACTGATGTAGGTAATCTTTCTGATGGCGGGCACCCCCCTGACAGCGGCGCATCCTGTGTGCTTTCCATTCCTGTCTCAATGTAAATCTTTCAGGTACATTCACGGAGCAAATAGAAGAGGACATGCATGAATGCATTACCACCAGAGAACAGTGAACGCCATGTAACCCGCTTCTGGTTATGTTCACAGAGGCCAGTGACTACAGAGACCAGAACCGGCACCCACACTGCTGGCTGTGGCTTTCCAAGTTCTCGGGTCTGCCCAGAGTGTCCCTGGCCTTGCTATTAAGGGGAATGGTGGGATGAAGGACCAAGAACCAAGGAAAGGATACAAAGATGGCACCACAAGGAAGAGATGTGAGTCTGAAGCCATGGAGAGCAGACGGCTGGAAGGCTCCAGTCGGCTTTGAGATGGGCTAGTGAGCAAGAGCCAAGTGTGGACTCGGGGGAAGTCTATGCTGCTGATTTCACAGGGAGAGAATGAATGTGTTACCTCCCTCTTTTATTTCTCTTTTCTCCAGGGAGGAAGGTAAATGTCTTGCTGAGTTACTCACTCACTACCCTCTCCCTGCTGGGCTTGGGAAACCTTAGTCTTTGTCACAAATGCACATTTTGGTTTACAATAATATTAACTAGCATTTATATAGCACTTTAAAGTTGGCCAAATTGTCTTTGCTATTTGTTGTATTTTTTGTTCATGTATGTAAATGAAAGAGAGAGATGGAGAATATTCCACTAAAGAGGCTAGACATCTGATTGACTAAGGCCATTAGGGCAAAGCAAGGATTCACATCTGGCAGGAGGATTGGAGATCTAGATATTCCCTGTAAAAACACATCAGATGGCAAGGCCCTAGGCTAGGAGTGGGGGAGCTCAGGAAGGTTCCATTTCTTACTTCCCCAGAAAATCACAGTGTTTTAGGTTTGAAAGGAAAGCTTGGTTTCCATGAAGGGAGGGCTGAGAGGGAGGAAGTCTGCTAGACATCCTCATATGAGTCCTTCTGCTCAGGAGATGATTGATGACTCCTGGGTCTTGCTGGTGTCTAGACAAGTGTGGAGGGGCTTCATTACAGGAGGCCCTCACTGAATGGAGGAATGCCCCAATCAGCCTCAGGAACTTGCAGGTTGAAGTTCACCATCAATTTCAAATAGATTGGAAGAGTCCTCATAGCCAACTGATGACAAACGGTTCTTCCTAGTGAAGAACCCTCCCCCGCATAGCTTATGAAAATAACTGGATTGTACTCAGTAGAAATCTTAGCTCTTGAGGATTTGGTCTTGACCTCTTTTCTTGCCCCTTCTTGCAAAGTACAGCAAGGGTAGGTGTGTGTGTGTGTGTGTGTTTTGGGGTGGGGTGAAGGATGCGTCTTTAACAAGAGTTCGTACTCCTGGGCCTTGAACCCCCAGTCAATAGGAGACAGCTTTGGGGACCAATCAGAAAAGCTCACCATGTTTTTTTATAGTAAGGCACGTGCGACTCATCAAAGGGCCAAGGGTTCAGTTTAGTTGTTTCAGTAATGCATGACTTTTCATGACTCCGTTTGGAGTTTTCTTGGAAGAGATACTTAAGTGGTTTGCTATTTCTTCCCCCAGCTCATTTTACAGATGAGGAAACTGAGGCACACAGAGTTAAGTGACTTGCCCAGGATCACACTGCTAGTAAGTGTCTGAAGCCAGATTTGAACTCATAAAGAAGAATCTCCCTGATTCCAGACCTGTGGCTCTATCCACTGTGCCAAGATCCACTCTCGGTAATCACATCAAGTGGATTGTTGAGGGGGTACCATATCAAAGAGGGGTTTCCTTGATCACCTTGGCTGCTGAAAATATTGATTGACTAATGACTTGAAGAGACCTGGGAATACTTATTGTCTGGGCTAATATTCATCTCTAATGACAACACAGCACCTCTGATGGATAGAAATGCAAGCTTGATTTCCTTAGTGCAGAGAATTCCTAGCATAGCGCCCCCTTCCCCCAAGGCAGATCTCAGCCTGTCTTTGACCCAGTGACCAGATTTTACCGAGTCTCCAGAGGTCAGTAAAATTCAGGTAAATAAACATTCCTTAAGTGCCTACCCCTGGCTTTCATCAAGTGAGTTGGTCTAGTGCTGGAGACCCCAAGAAAGGCAAGGTCAGTCCCTGTCTGATGGGGGAAACCACAAGCACAAGTATGGACAAATAAGACACAGGGTGCAGGGGAATTGAAGGCAGTCTCAGAGCCAAGGCACAGCACGAAGGGTCTCTGGGAAGGGTGGGATTTTAGCTGAAGGAAGCAGGAGGCAGAGATGAGAAGGGAGTCAAACATGGAGGAGAGCCTTGTGGAGTTGGGATCGGCAAGGAGGCTGTAGTCACTGCATTGTAGAGGAAGAGGAGGAGGGCAAAGTGTAGGAAGATGGGGAAGGAAGGAGGAGAATGGGAGAGTCTCGAAGTACTTACATGTCTCTCCCAGGATCACCTAGTTAGTAAATTATAAAGGTTGGATTTGAAAGGAAGGTGCCTAAGACCAAGCCCAGCAATCTACCCACCACACCCCCTACCTCTAGTCCACAATGCTCCAACTTTGGGGTAGGAGCCATGATTCAAACTGAAAACGTTATAAATAAGGGGAAAAAATGAGTCAGGGAGGCCGCCCAGAACCAAGAAAAGCTCTTAAGTTCCTACCTGCTGTTTAACACATGGGCTGACAAAGCTTCACACTGACTTGGACCCCAGCAAGATTGATCATTGGGATCAACCAAAAGCATTTATTGAGGGCCTAATTGCACAAAGCACTGTGCTAAGACTTGTAGGTGTAAGCCTCTCCAAGACAAAGAAACAGCCCTAAAGATTCAGCATGGCGCAGAGGACAAGGTCCCTGGTTTATGAGGCAGAAGACCCTAGTTGTAATCCCACACCTGTCAGTAGCCTTCCCGTGTGACCTTGGGCAAGGCATTTACAACTCTCAGGGCCTCCTCTATAAAGTGAGCAGCATGGGATTAGACATTTTCTTGGGCTCTTCCAATTCTATGTCTACAATCCTAGGAAGAGGTAAAGGAGTGGCTATTTCTTTAGTGAAGAGAAGTCCAGTATGGGAGCTCCCTCTGCCAAGGCAGATCACAGTCCAGGCTTGACTCAGACAACAGCTTTTGGGGATTTACCGGAGACACATAGAAAAGTAAAGGGGGCTTATCCAGGATCTCAGAATTAGTGTCAGAGGCTGGATTTGAAACAAAGTTTTTCTAAGTCTAGCAGACTACCCACTAGGGCCATCCTGACTCTAGTCAACAATATCAGAAGTGTAAGCCAACACACATGGGGATACATGTGCAGCTTCTACATGTCAGGTGAGGCTTGCTACCTGTGTGACCTTGGCAAAATCACCTCACTCTTCTGGGCTAGTTTCTTCATCTGTAAAATGACAAGGCTGGCTAGGTACAATCCATGGAATGCTAGACCTGGGATCAAGCAGACCCAAGTTCAAATTCAGCCTTAGAGACTCACTGGCTGGGTCACCTGGGCAAATCACTTGACCTCTGACTGCCTCAGTGTCCTCATCTGCAAAAGCAGGTAATGATAGTACCCAGCTGCCAGAGTTGTAGGGATCAAAATGAGAGATTTTAAAGGGCTTTACAAACCTTACAGAACATGCTTGTTCTTATCAAATGGCCTCTGAAGTCTCTCCTTCCAGTCATTTAAGACAGAAGGAAAGGAAAGAAGGAAGAAAGTAAAAAAGATCTAATGCTGCCTTAGATGGAGCCCTGGATCCAGATTTAGAAGACCTGGGTTTGAATCCTGTCTCTGTCTCTTACTGACCAGGTGACCTTGGGCAAATCATTTCCCCCACTGACCTCAGAGTGTTCACCTATAAAATGAGGGGGTGGGGCTGGACCATCCCCAGAGGCCTCTACCCAGAGCACCTATGATCTTCACAATTCACTTCCCCCACCTGGGCCTCAGTGTTCTGAAGGTCAAATGCCCAAGTTAGATGAGATGACCTCTTTGACATCTGGAATCCTCAGAGCAGAAGAGAGGGCTCCCTCCCAAAGCGGGAATGTTCAGGGAAGAGAGATTATGCTTCTGTTATTTACCAACTACCTGCCTTTGCAATCTTGTATTCAGATGTTCATTTACAAAATATGAAGGGAGAGAAAAAATCTTTTATAGACAAATATCAGCTATTCTAACCCTCAACATGACCCTTCTCAGGTCTGCAGCAGAAGAGAGAAGAAAAGGGGAGGGTGGTGAGGTGAGACCCCAGACCAGACCAGAGCCAACCCCAAAGAAAACAGTCTAGACAAAATAAAAGGAAAGGCATCCAGAGGCATAAGAGGAGATTCAGAGTGACTGGAGAGAGGAAAGACATTAATGAATAATATCTATAAATCCCTTTAACGTCTGCAAATCACCCAACACGATCTCACTTATTCCATTCCACAAACAATACGGTAAGGTTGTCAGTCAGTCAAAACAACAACCACAAAACAACAACTTTGAACCCTTACAGATCATCTTAAGGTCTGCAAAGCACTTCACAAACACATCTCATTTCATTCTCACAACAACCCTGGGAGGTGGGTGCTATGAATACCCCCATTTTATAGATGAGAAAACCAAGGCAGAGAGAAGGTAAGTGCTTTGTTTTATGGTCACCCAGCTAGTAAGGGTCTGAGACAGGATTTGAACTCAGGTCTTCCTGACTCCAGACCCAAATACTTAGTGGTTCATACATGCCAGGAATTGTGCCAAGCATTAGGAATATACCAAAATAAAACAGCCACTACCTTCGAGGGCCTTCTGCTTTAACAAGGGAGATAACACATAAAGAATGAGGTATCTAGAAAGGCCATAGAAGGTAACCTAGGGAGTCAAGCTGCTAGGTGGTCTAGCGGAGAGAGCATTTATTGGGCCTGGGGCAGGGGATGGGAGTTCAAATCCTGCCTAGACACTCGCTAGCTCAGTGGGCAAATTACTCATTATGGCCGTCTCTCTTGGCCAGGTTGATGCTGGGCCTCAGGCAGCAGACATAAAGCCACCCTTGAAGCCTGGGATTCTACTCCTTTTTCATGCCTTGGACCCTTTGGTCATCTGTGGCCTCATCACAGAGTGTTGGTGTCTTTAGAAGCATCCCATAATGTACATAGGGTGACAAAGGAGGAAATTATGTAGAAACGTGGTTATCAGAACATTAAAAGACCAAGGCGGTAAAGCCCAGGTTAAAAGCCTCCACGAGGCCATAGCTGGAGCCTTCCAGCTGGGCAGGACTTTGCCCTTTGCTGGGATCAGCTTTGAGAACACAGAAGCCCCAGAAAAGGTCATTGATGATGTGTACAAGGTAAGTCAGTCTTGATGGCGCCGGTCCTGAAGACTCATGAGGTCCTATGGCTGTTACCAACCTCGATGCCAGACTTTCCCCAATAATCATCCCATTCAGTTCCAGTGTTCTAACGTAGTTCCTTACTAGTGTTCCAACAACAAACAATTATTAAGTGCTTGCTTACTATGGGCAGTCCCTGGGCTAAGCAATTGGAATAAAAAAGAAAGTAAAAAATAGGTATTGCCCTCCTGCACTTCATGGTCTAATGGAGATGTAATAATTAGGTTCTGATTCTCTCTCCTCTCCCCCCCCTCATCCTCTCCTCTTCTCTCCCTCCCCCCCCCTCCCTCCCTCCCCCCTCTCGATATAGATATATGATAGATATCTATATATTTATTCATAGATATTTGGCTATATAGAGATCTAAATCTCTCTATAAATATATCTATCTCTCTATAGATGGTATATCTCTATATCGAGATACCTACATAGATTTCTCTCTATAGAACAAGATATAGGTACATCTCAATAGACAGATGTAAATGTAGATATTTAGATCTCTATGGAGATATATACAACGATTCTATTATACAAATAGATATATTCCATTAGACTATGAAGCTGCAGAGGGCACTAATTCTATCGCAGTCTGGCTGAATGAATGACTTGCTAGAAAAGGGGAGTTTGCCAGAAAGAATAGAGGATTTATGTTCAGATCCCATGGACTCATAACATGGTTCTCCCTTTCACTGCCTACTTCCTTTTGTTGGACCTCAGTTTCCTCATCTGTAAAATTAGGGATCAGGACATCTAAGGGCCCTTCTAGCTCTAAATCTATGATACAATATTTGGAGATGGAATGTGGGCTAGGGACCCAAGACATAAAAATGAAAATGGCGGATGTTTCCTCTAAGGACTTTACAAGTGGAAATCATCAAAATGACTCAAGCTCAGGTGCATCGTCATTAAGCAGCCCCCAACTGAGGGTTTCTACAATGTGCCCACTTCACTTCTGGGTAGCTCTAATTTTTAATTACATAAAACTTACATGAGTTGCATTGCTTACTAAGCTTAGCTATATTGGCTTATTTGTAATTACCACCCGTTGTTCTGGAATCGAGTAGAAGAATTTCGATCCCTTGTACACATGACAGTTTTTCACATTCTTAAAGACAACTCTCATGTGAAGAGTCTATCCATGCCATGCTTCTCTTTCCTGGACCAGATAACTCTATTCCTTGCAGAAAAAGGTCTCCCATCCTTTCCTCATCCTTGTGACTCTCTTGTGGAGACCTAGAACATGCAAGATGTCCCTGTTCTTTTCCTCTCTGATGCCATTGAGTCTTTCCCCATGATTTGCCTAAATAAATTTTTATTGAAGATAAGTCTGTCTTTTTTCAATTTTTAAAAAATTAATGATCTTTAACCTTTTAAATATACATGTGAAAACCTGAGTCTAATAACGAGTATTAGGTTCTGGAAGTCAAGTCTTAAATAAGTTTTGGGGGAAAAAAAACTGAAGTTTAAAAAAAATGAAAACAAGTCACTCTCAGAATCTGTGGAAATAGACAGGAGAACTACAGACATGTATGTGCCTTTAAGCTGCTAAAGTTCTGGGGGACTATGAAGTGAGCAGCTTCTCTGCTGTGATGTTCCAATTCGGATTTGGCAGCAAGTATCACATCAAAGCATTTTCAGAACACTCCACAGCCCCCCATTCCCAGATGCAAAAATGTCTTCATTATTTATAAGAAGATCTAAGCAGGAGGAGGTCAGAACCCCTTAATGGGGAATTGCAAAATGCCCAATTCTGAGCACAAATGGCTCTCTGAAACAGAGGGCATTTGACCAAAATCAAATGACAGTGGGTATTTTTAAATGCCAGGGAATCAGAAGATCATAAAGCTAAAATTAGGAGGTGCTCTCCGATGCCATCGTCTTTTCTAATGAGGAAACTGAGGCCCAGAGAGGTAAAGAGATGTTGTGCCCAAGGTCATGTAGGTCATGTATGACACCCATAACTTAAGCCTGGGTCAATTAGCTAATACCACACCATTCTTTCTCCAGGACCATGTGGCCTTCCTTCAACAACACAGAAGTAATGAGGCCTAGAACCAAGTTAGCAGGAATAATTAGTCAAAATAAGAAACTCACAGATGGCAGGCTAGAGAGAGCACCTCATCCAGCAGTCAGTTGAGGTCATTCTTTGGTTTGGGGTATTTGACCCACTTGAAAAATTGTTACAGCCTTGACTCAGCTAGAGTATGGGCTGCAGCTGGGTGGCTTAGCAGAGAGAGTATTGGGCCTGGAGTCAAGAAGATCCAGGCTCAAATCCAGACTCAAGACACTCACAAGCCATGTGAGCCTGGGCACATTGCTGACCCTCTTTCTACCTGAGTTTCCTTAACTGTAAAATGGAGATCAGTTTCTCCAACTCTAAAATGGGGATAATAAGAGCACCTCCCTCTGGAAAACTGCTCAGGTCCCCTCTCCTGCTCTAACCCTTGGATTCTCTGGTATGAAGCTCCCATGTCCATCAGTAAAGGCCATGAATATAAGGCAGCCATGTTACAAACAAAGGGGAGACAAGCCAAGTCCAAAAGTCAGCTCTCCCCTGTCTGGCTCTTCTCTCCTAAGCCAGTCCTGAGCTTCTGCGCCTGCAGCTAATTCCCGTCCCTACTTGGCGGAGACCCGTGGATGTCAAGAGACCCTCCTCCTGACCTACCCGGAAGCTCGAGAGGCTCCTGATTCAGATTCTGTCTCTTATCCTCCACAGAAGCTGTCACTTCATCTGTGCTCTCCCTTGACCATCACTGGCATGGGGCCAGGCTTGGGCTAGGGAGGCTTTGACACTGACTTCTGCAGAGATGGACAGACAACCTATGAAGCATATGAGACAGGAGCAAGACTAACTTGCATAGAATTTTAAGGTTTGCAAAAATGCTTCATATGATCCTATGTAAGTCTCACCACAATCCTGGGGGTAGGTGCTATTATTATCCTATTTTACAGAAGAGAAAAGTGAGACCAAGAATCTGAGGCAGGATTTGAACTCAGGTCTTCCTGTCTCCAAGTCTGACACTCTATCCAATATACTACCTAGTGACCTCAAGTCAAGTATATGACTTGTTTTCGATGAGTTTAGGAGTCATATTTAAAGATTATCTAATTATTCCAAAGCAACCCCTTTCCATGTCACAATCAACATACAATGGTTGACCCTAATTTAAAAAAAAGTATGGCACACTTAGCCAACATTCAATTGCTGAATTGAAGGCTTCCTTGGGCCACAGCAAGCCAGATCCGTTAAGTCATTTTCTGTGGAAACTAGATTCCCAAATCAGGAATCTTTATAGATAAATACATTAAAAAAATAAGTAAACCATTTATCATGGGGTTCTAGTAAGAGTCTGGGTTGGCTAAGCGTAGTTTTGTTTGGTAGAAATCTGTTAAATGGGCTAAGATTCCTCAGAGTTGTTGGTAGCTTACCCAGAGATATTGTCTAAAGAGTCTGGTTCATTGAAATAGATTATCAACGTAATTGGGATGGTAACAAAATGCCTTATCCTGGTATGTGTTGTTGATCTTTTTTTTTGTCTTTTCTGGTTGTTTCATCAAGCAATGAGAGCTGGAAAACCTTGCCTTATTCTAAGATGATGTAAAACCAAACTTCACCATGGACCATTCTAGAGTACATTTCAATTGCAACAATCCAACCCAGCTCTATTAAGGTCCTGATACGAGAAGAGTCCTGTCCTAGGTGCTGGAAGAGATAGACAGATCAGGTAAAACCAGGTCTCTGTCCTCATGAAACTTCTAGTCTAGTACAGAGTTTCATAATCCAGGGCCAATGAACTTTTAAAAAATGTATTTTCATAACTATTCCAATGTAATTGGTTTCCTGTGATACGTTTAAAAAGCATAAAATTGGATGCCTTAGGATCTGAAAAGGGATCTGTGGGCTTCACCAGACTCCCACAGGTGTTCATGGAACAAAGATCCTGGCTTATCTGTGTCTGTGTCTGTGGTAAGGGGAAGGGGAAGCAAGGAGAGTGTTGGGTATTTGGGTACATACTTGATTAACTATAATACTAAGATATTTGCTTAGTTAGTGCTGCTTTGGGGATATAGAACTGGCCTTCAAGCTGAGAATGCCTAGGTACAAATCCTGTCTCTGACCCATAACTGCTGGGGAAATCTGGGCAAATCATTTTACTGGATCAGGGTTCTAGTCAACTCCTTTAGACTATAAATTGCAGAGAGGGCATGTGTTCAATTTCTTTTGGTTGAGTCTGACTTATCATGACCCCATTTGGGATTTTCTTGGCAAACATACTGGAATGGTTTGCTATTTCCTTCTCCAGGACATTTTACAGATGAGGAAACTGAGGAAAGCAGGGTTAAATAACTTGCCTAGGTCACACAGTAAGTGTCTGAGGCAGGATTTGAACTCAGGTCCTCCAGACTGCAGGCTGGACTCTATCCACAACATCAGCTAGCAGCCCTTGCAGAGATGGAGCTGATCTGCACTGATAGGGAGAGTTTCTTCACCTGAGAGTTCCCCATACCAATGAAATCACAAGTCCTCCCTCATCTTTTCAGAGCATATCCACTCACTTCCCTCATTCAGACATTCCATGGCATTATTCCCCCCCCCCCCAGGGGACATATACTCAGGGTGGCTTTCCATGGGCAGCTGCCATGTTAGGAACCCTTTTCTCAGTCTTCTGCTTTCGAAGATTCTCTGGGAATATCTGCCCCTATTACCTTTGGATGGCTCAAGTTGGGTTAAGCACAGCTATTATACACAGCACTAAAACAATTCTGACATGAAATTTGGGGTCTGATACTAAAAACCACGGACTCATGAGTCAAACCCTGAAAATTAAGTTAGAAGGCCAATGGCCTGCCAATGGAGTTGAAGACAGAGGCCCTTTCATTCAGGCCCAAATGGTGTTATGTCTATCATGTTTAACCAAGCTTCTTATATTGCCCCCCCCTCCAATCATCAAGTTTATTTCTCAGTTCTTTTTCTAACCTCATTGAGATATTGTGATGATTTAAAACTGTGAAAGAAATTACAGATAGAGATAGTCCCAAGTAGCAAACATTAGAAGACCTTGTAAACATTATTTATATATACATATATATTTAAATAAGTTTCTAATTTGGAGGACTCTATATTCTTTAAACATTTAATCAAAGGCAACTATTTCAATAGTATTACATCAATTCCATGGCCACTCTGAGCTCCCATCCTGCACCAGAGCTAGAGCTGGTCAGGCCAGCGATTGTGCTTACTGAATGCCAACATAAGCCTGTTTCGGTTCCCATCTTCGTTTGGTGGAGCCCTTGGACAAGAAGCTTGTCCTACTGGGCTGGCACTCTGAGATGGTACAATGGACTCCATCGACCTCATCCTGGCAGGGGTACCAAGCAACGACCTAGTCTGCTAAAACTACTAGTCAAAGGGCACACATTAATTCCGAAGATTGAGACTCAAAGCAAATCAGAAAGAGCATGGCAGGAATGTTTAGACAAGAGGGGGGAGACACTGATATTCAGGGGGCCTTGAACTGTAGAGTGGAAGAGGGAGCCGTCACCTTGCCATCAAGAGCTTAGCTCCATTCTGAGTTCATGGAGCTGATTGAATCTCACATCTCAGCAATTTTGAGGTTAAACCTATGTTGAAAAAGCTGGCTACAGAGGTTTTTGCAAATGAAACCAGGCTCCATCATGAAATCACATAGAGTCACTCTTTTAAGCAGAGATCCCCCCAGCCGAAATTGGGGTGCCATGACTCAATGATTCTTCCTTCATGTAAGGAACATTAGCAATACACAAATAGACACATGTATTATGATATAACCACTAGATCAAAAGAAATTAAATGTTGGTCAAATAGGCATGAGCTTCTTTGAGTTAAAATCTCACCATTTGCCCCTTAATTTACGCGCAGGGGAGTTTCTGAGAAACATTTTAACCCCTTCCATCAGATCTCTGACCAATAGAGAAATGGGCCCCCACCCCCACCCCAGTCTCCTGGCTAATTTAAGAATAATGCATTATCTTCTGTAATGGCAAAATCTAGGCTGGGGACATCAATTCTGCCTGTCATGGTGAAGAAGGCCAACACTTTTGCACCATTCTCTTGTTTGGAAACGGAGAAAGGGACAAAAAAAAATCAAATCCAGCTCTAGGCAATCGGTTTATTTGCCCATCAGCTTAATGGCTGTGTGTATTTTAAAGGTGTCCTAGGGCTGTTACTCTCTCAGGGATGAAACTGCAATTAAATAGAGCATTATATAGTTCATAAGGCATCCACAAAGGAAAAGTTCCTCTTCCCACTAAATATCCAGCTTGTCAACACCAGTGGGGAGTTGTCTTTTCATGACTGACAGAGGGCTGATTACACAGGGTTAATAAGCGTTGGTGCAGCAAAATGGGGCTTGGAGCTGGAGAGTATTTGGAGCTTCTGAATACTGTCAGATCTTTAAAGAGCTGAGCAGCTCAAGGTTTTCTTTACACTTTCCCATTTTAATCCGGAGATTTTTAGTCAAATGTTGCAAAAGGGAGAGAAAGTCAACCATTCCCCATTTGTAGTGGGCTCCTTGCATCCAGAATCAGCCAACTGAAACATAGCTTCACTCTTGAAAAAAAAGCAACTCAAATGCAGAGGGAGAAAAAAAAATCTCTCAGTCTGATGTAGAGTTGGTTTTTTGTTTTGTTTTGTTTTTTTAAGAAAAAAAAAATTAGTCCATAAAAAGACAGGTCCCCATGTGGGTAACTTTGTCAATGACCTCTCTTGGGTAATGCTGAATTCAGAAAATGAGTTTCCATTGTAAATGATTAATCAAGATAGCCCAAGGAGCCCAGCCCAGAAAAAATAAAATTACCTTCTCTCTCCTAACTTATTTGCCTAGCAAGCTCTTTCCCTGTGAGCTCACATCCCTGGGAACACTTCAGGAGCTTTTCTTTCTCTGGTCCAGGAAATGAGGAGAAAAAAATCTGTGTACTCCCAGCTAAGGAGAAGCCCTGAGGTCTGATTCCTGAATCTGCCTCCAGTCTGCTGCAAGTGGATGCAGCCGGCGTTGGAGCCTGGCAAGAGGCTGCAAACAGGTCCTGGGAAGGAGCCCCATTTGCACACTGGTTTCAGTTAGGACCACGGGTCCCAAACATCCCAGCCAATCTCGGGCCTGGGGAGCCATCCCAGGGAACAGGGCAGGGGCATCACCTACCTTCCATCATGGTGGCAGAATCGCATTCCTCAATTTCCAAGGAGCCTGGAAAAACACGGGAAAATAGGATCCTGGTTACCAGTCGGGTCCCCCTCCCCCCACCCCCAACCCCCCACCACTGGCAGAGAGGAGCTGGACCCCAAGCAGAGGGAAGCCTCCAAGCGAACGGCAGGCCCTGGATTCGGCTGCCCTGTACCACCTAGAGGATGGCAGGAAGATGCTGGGAGAGAAAGGGACAGCTCGCTGAGCTCACACGCTTGCCAAGAGCTCAGCCAATCCCTTCCTCCCTCTACCTTGTCACATGGTAGCCAGCTCGCATCTCCTGACACAATACCCCTGGAGAACACACAAGAACCTATTTCTCATCCCCATCCTCGGTGCCCCCCCCCCCCCCCCCCCAAGCTTTCACCAAACACACAAGCCTGCTCCTACCTGTGACGCACTTCCCTCGCTGCCCCCGCCGCCTCTCTAATCCTACTGCAGCAACTGAGTGAGGGAAGGGATTAATTATCAGGCACGGTCGGATGCAGGGGTGGGGGCTCCGGGCAGCTCGGGGAGGGACCATTCCTGCAAAGGGCAGCTCTGGGTGAGTTCGAGCGGCAGCCTGGGACGTTCAGGAGCCGAGCGGCGTCTCCATCCCTGCGGCTCTCTGCAAGGAGGCATTCCAGATGGCAGCAGCTGGGGTGTTCCTCCCCACTAGAGCTGAGAGAGGGGACGGGGGGAGTTCGACCGGGCTGGACTGGGGTGCTGACTGCTTTTGCCTCTCCCCAGCTATTCAAGAGAGAATCAACCCAGTTGACGTCACTTCATCAACAAATACTCTGCCACCCCAGGCAACCCAAAGGGGTGATGCAGGCTGTCTAGGACAGAGAGGGCCTGGCATGGAGTCCTGCAAAGGGGCAGGGGATTGTCCAGGACACAAAGAAACAAAAGAGAGACCCTGCCGGGATCAGCCTGACCCGGCTGGAGGTCATGTGGGAGGGGGCAGGGCAAAGCCTTAGAGAGAGGGAGCCTAAATGAAGCGGCTGGGCAGCGTTACAGGGGGTTCAGTGCTGCCTTGCATGGATGCGGCAGCAGCAAGATAAGGAGAGCCTACCTATCCCCACTCCCTACCCCAAGTGTGACTCTCTGCCCTTCTGTGGGGAAGATGGATACTAGTTCCTAACACCATCCTTTCTCTGGGAAAGCTGCCCATGGCAAGCCCCCTGCCCTGGAAAGCGGGCATGATCAGCGCGGGGATTTGTTTGGTTTGATCTGACTAGAGATATGTGGCAAGAGTTTTGTTTTTCTTTGGGGGGGGGGGGGGGGGAGGGAGAGAGAGAGAGAAAGAGGGAAGGGAAAGGGAGACGGAGAGAGAATAAATATGCTTGCTAATTGAAAAATTAGATGGACCGTTAAAATACAAGAGGTGAACCTTTTAAAAAAGCAGAGAGAGTCGGGTAGAGTTTTTACGGGTGCAGGGTTGCTGCAGCCTGGGTGGAAGCTGCCTTTTTTGCAGGCGATGCCCTGACTCGCTCTTCTGCCACGGTAGTCATGCTCAGTCTGCCCAGAGCTCAGCAGAGAGTGATAATCTCCCCAAGGGGCTGTGGGAGCCTTTCTGCTCGAACAGGTACTAGCTGGCTTCTGCCTCTGCAGTTAATGAGAGACTGTCCACCCGTAACATGGGTGCTTATAGAGATGAAAAGTGGAAGTTTGAATGGTGCCATCCTGGAAAGAGCTATGGAGTAAGAGGACCCGAATTCAAATCCTGCTTCTGTCACTTGCTCCCTTACATTAACTTCCTTGGGATTCAACTGCCTCTTCTGTAAAATGGGGAAAGCTGGATGGTCTCCAACGTCTAAGATTACTCCGAAATTCCAAGGTCTGGTGCCCAGCTGGGGCTGTTTAGAAGAGCTCTGGCTCAAGAGTCAAAGTCCTGGGTTCAAGCTCTGACACAGCCTGACTGTGTGAACCTGAGAAAATCACTTTTCTTCTTTGGTCCCTGATTTCCTCATCTGTAAGATGGACTGAATTAATGTTTGTGTCATAATGTTAATTTTGAACCAGCATGGTTCAGAGAAAAGAATCCTGGCCAGTCACATACTAGCTTAGAAAACCACTGATGAACATTGTCTGTGTTGTGTTGTGTTGTATTTATTTTGTTAAACAATACCTGATTACATTTTCATCTGGTTCAGTTCACAAACCAGTTTTACTGGGAGTTTGACACCTCTAACTTAGAGCTGAGCATGAGGAAGACCTGAGTTTGAGGCTGGCTTCTGAAACTAACCAGCTGTGTGAATCTGGGCAAGTCACTTCAACCTTTTTCTGCCCATGGCATCTTATTAGGGTGTGAAGTTCCAGAGCAGGTGCTGACCGGCCTGGGTAGAAGGAGCTTCTGTTTTTAGAAGTTCCCTTTACCCAGAAAACCAGAAACCCTCTCCAACAAAACACAACAAAAAACAAAAACCCCCAAACAACCTAATAGCTCACAGTTGCATAGACTCAATCAACAAACCCTTTATTTAACACTTTACTGTGTCCTAGGTAATAGAGAAACAAAGACAAGGGTGAATCAGTTCCTGTCCACAGGTAGCTTACACTCTATAGGGTGACAACAAGCACATCTATAGATATAGACAGGTGACTTTTGTAGGGTGGAAAGGGGAAGTACTAGAAGCTGAGCTTCAAGTAGCAGGGGAGGTTTGCCTACATTAAGCTCCTAACAACTCTGTGAAGGAGGTGCTATTATCCTTTCCATTTCACAGATGAGGAAACTGAGGGTGGGTGGTGAAATATTATTTGCCTGTAGTTACATCACTAGTTAATATCTGAGGCAGAATTTCGGATATCAGTTCTCTCTCCCTTGAGCTCACAAGACAGTTGTGAGAAACGTGCTTGAATTATATAGTACTCTAAAAATGTGACTTCTTTTCTCCTCAGTCAAAATTTTAGAGGAATTCATAATGGTTGATGACCTTTGTAAGGCACTTCACAGTTTGTAAGGCATGTTCCCCTATGTGATATTTTTAGAGATTATCAGGAAGGAAAGAGAAATGAAAGATAGAAATGTTTTGAAGGACCCTTGAAACCAACTGTAGTACATGGGTAGGGAGTAGAGGTATTTTATATACATATACAATAACAATAGTATAATTATAATAATCATCATACACAATATATAATTATAATATAATTAAATATATAATAATATTAACAGCTTTTAAATTTTGAAAAGCACTCTAGCTACTGTGGGCATTATTATTGCTATGTCGCTGATGGGGAATCTGAGACTCAAGAAATTTTTGACATGGTCAGACAACTGGAAAATTTCAGAAGTAGACTTCGCACAATCAATCACAAGCATCTATTAAATTCCTACTATGTGCCAAGCACAATCGGAGGGAAGGAAGTATTAATCACCCCCTGCCCTCAGGTATGGTATGTTCTCTTTGAGAAGAAACCAGGGCAGGAGAGTTGAAAGAATTATGGGTCTGGAGTGAAGGACCTGGGGTTCAATTTCCATCAGTTAATGACTAGATCTTCATCTCTACTGCTCTCAGTTTCCTCATCTGTAAAGTGAAGTGGTTGGACTACATGAACCATCAGTTCTCTCTGGTTTTATACTAACCATCTTAAAAGTGAATATAAGCCCAGGGCTCTAGCCTTGATGCTCCTCTGAAGGGAAATGGGAAGGGATGAGGAAAGAGATGACTTCTCAGAGTCCCCAGGAGCTCATGTCAGATACACAGCTGTGCTCACCTCTCTCACACACAGCTGTTCTCACCTCTTTCTAATCTATTGCCAGAAAGAGAGCCCTACTCACCTCACTGTGTTGTTATGAGGATCAAAAAGAAGGAATGTAAGAGGCAGTACCAGAGAGTGTGTCAGACCTAGAGTGAAGGAGACCTAGGTTCGAATTCCCCCTCAGACAATAATTAAGTCTGTAACCTTGGCCTTCTCTGATTCTTCTGCCTCCCAGACAGAAATGTTTATTCTACTTTTTCAAAATAGATTCTAAGGTCTGCTATACTTGTCAATTCAATTTTTATCATTAGTCAGAACTTGACTTGAGAGCCTATTACAAAATGCATCTCCAATGGGGAGGCTAGGTAGCGCAGTGAATAGAGCACCAGCCTTGGAGTCAGGAGGACCTGAGTCCAAATCTGGCTTCAGACACTTAACATTTACTAGCCCTGTGACCTTGGGCAAGTCACTTAACCCCAATTGCCCAGCCTTGCCCCCTCCAAAAATCAAAAAAAAATATGCATCTCCAAATGAACTGTGTAAATCATGATGTAAAAATAATAAAGCAAGTAATTAAGACACATGGGGTAGCTAGGTGAGTTCAAATCTGGTCTCAGATGCTTACTAGTTTTGTGACCCTGGGAAAGTCACTTAACTCTGCCTCAGTTTCCTCATCTGTAAAATGAGATGGAGAAGGAAATGCAAACCACTCCATTACCTCTGCCAAGAAAATCCCAGTTGGGGTCACAAAGAGTCAGACATGACTGAAATGACTGAACAACAATTAAGAGACATTCAAGTGATTGAGAAAGGAGAGTAGGGGTCATCTGCCCCTTCCCATTCCCTTGCCAATGAGGGCGGGAAGATAGAGACCTTGGGACCCCATAAGACTACTTCAAGTGAGGGTACCACTAAGGAGGTGGGGCTGTGAGGAGCTGACCTAGAGAAGGTTCTGGTAAGGAGTCTTATCATGAGGAAGCTTCCTATGTTTACTGATTAGTCTTGCAATCTCAGTGCTAAGCTCAGGGTTTCTACCCTGCTGAAGGAGTACAGGATCTGTCAAAGGTAAATGTAACATTAAAAAACTGGACAGTCTCTTAGCATAGCTGTTTTCAAGGTCTACATCCTCTGAGCTTCTGCATCCGTCCTGTGACAAAGCTCTGTTTACCCTGTTTGGAGATGCAGCTCATCTCATAGGCTGTGGGCCCCTCGAGGTAGGGACCCGAATCATCCATTCTTTTTCTTACCTCCCTCCCTGCCTGGCACAGTCTGGGGAATTCTCGTTGAAGCTTGTGCTCTCCCCATCACTTCTTCCTTTTCCCATTAGGACTGATATTTATTTAGTGCTGATAATGGAGAGTTCCCTTTCTCTTTAGTAACTCAACATTTTTCTCACTGAAAAAACTGAGGATTACTAAGAGTAGATAGAGCAAAAAGGGAAGAGAATGAAAAAGAGTATTTTTTTAAGCTGGTGTAACCAGTAAGCCACAGGAACAGACAGACAGACAGACAACTAAACCACTTCTTTCCTTGAGGGTGCATATCCAGTGTCCTCTGCATTTCAAAAGACAAGCTTCCCACTAGTTAAGTAGTCCTGCAACCTTCTTCCCTAAAACCTCCCCAGATTATCATATTTGAAAGGGGATGGGAATTCTAGAGCAAATGCCTCTGCCTTCAAGTCCACTAAGATTTTCCTGAACTACCATACTGGCACAGGCTAAACCATTCAGGGGAGGGTAGGATAAATAAGAGAGTCTTTGCCCTCCCAGAGCTTACAATCACCTTTCCAGACATTTCCTATTATTCGCCTTTGTGCCTATATTCTCACCCAGATGGCTGTTACTGTTCCCCACATCCTCTGTCATTTGCCTTCTCTGATGCATTGCCTAGGCTGCCCTCCCTCCTGCCCCTTAGAATCCCTGGCTTCTTTCTAGCCTTAGGGACCACTCCTTTATGAAGCCTTTTTTCCTGAGTACCTCCAAATGGTTAGCTTTCTCCCTCCTGACATCACCGGGCATCCATCTTGCTTCACCTTCACACCCTATCCCAGGCATCCACTCAGACCATCATTCCATCTGTCTGCCTGTTTGAGTACACTCCCCCTAAACCCTCACCTGTCTCACTTTCCTCTTCTTTCTCTAGCTGCAGCAATCAAATAAAAAAGCTCATTGCTTTTGGAAATGCCATTATCATTTGACTGCCTAATACATTAACATACCCGTGACTCCATAGACCAAAACCCTTCTCTGGCCCCCACATCCCTATACTTCTTTTAAAGTAGATATTCTTTGAGGGAAGCAGCGCCTCATGGATCTTCATTTCCGCAGATGTGAGCACAGAGTAAAGGCTCCATAAATGCTCCATCATGCATATTCACTCCCTCCTCACACCAACCTACCACTTAATCAAATAGCTTACTGGTCACTTTAGACAAACCCACAAGTTGGCTGCCTGGGTGGGGGGAAGGAAAGAATGAAATCATCACTGGCTCATATTTTTGTAGCCTTGTAAAGTCTAGCCAAGTCAACAAGCATTTATTAAGCACCTACTATATACCAGACACTGTGCTAAGTTCTGGAGATACAAAAAAAAAGGCAAAAGACAGTCTCTTCCCTCAAGGATCTCATAGTCTAATTGGGAAGACAACAGATAAACAACTATAAAAGGACAAAACAGAAACAGGATAAACTGAGGGTAATCTACAGAAAGAAACAGGACCTATGCAAGAAGATGGTATCCACATCCAGAGAAAGAAGTGATAAATTCAAGTATGCATAGGATGCTTCTACGTATATTTATAAGTGTGTCAAATGGGGCACTTCTCTAGTGTGGGGTGCGGAGGGAGGGAAGAAGGGAGACAGTTCAGAACTCAAAATGTAACCATAAATACATTTAACCTAACATAAAAAGCAAGGAAGTAGAATTTCTCAAAGGAAGTCAGTTATAAGATTGGCACTGGAATGAGTAGGGGTCCAGATAGGTGTTTTGGTGGATGGAGCACCAAGCCTATAGTCAGAACCTGAATTCAAATCCAACTTCAGACATTAGCAGTGTGACCCTGTCCAAGTACCTTCAACTGTCTGCCTCAGTTTCCTCAACTAGAAAATGGAGATAATAGTAACTACCTCCCTGGGTTTCTGTGAAGATCAAATGAAATAATCATTGTAAAGGGCTTAGTACAGTCACATAGCACTAGATAAATGCTTATTTATCTCCCCCCTCCTCCATGCACAGGGAGGAGGAAGCACTGAGAGCATTTATGGTGACCCACCCTTCTTCTCTCTCCCTCCTCCCCTAAACAATATAAGCATTCAGAGACCAAAGTCAGTTCTTCAAATGACATCTCAAAGAAAGCCATCTGCTTGGTTTGGGGAACAGGTGTAGAGAGGAATGAGAAATAAATGAGATGTTAGGGAGGGAGAGAAAGAAATTAAGTGATGGCAAAAAAGGTCATGGAAAGAATCTGCTCCATGGTTGGGGGAGGAAGCAAGACTTAAGAAAGCCACATGACACCTATGTTGTGAGTCATAGAAACTATCTATTCTTAGCCAACTTTGTTTATCTAGACCTCCTACCTTATTAATGAGTAGCTGTTAGAGAGAGGCACTCAAAAGTTTAAGTGATGATAATAATAGCTAACATTTATGTGGCATCTAAGACATGAAAAATACTTCACACATATATTATATGTACATATATCCATGTATATGTGTATAT
This sequence comes from Petaurus breviceps papuanus, assembly GCF_028583685.1. NCBI lineage: Eukaryota > Metazoa > Chordata > Mammalia > Diprotodontia > Petauridae > Petaurus > Petaurus breviceps. Next base: position 9,073,528 of record NW_027185852.1, read on the forward strand.
AGATATAGATATGTATACACATGTATACATGTACAAATCAACTGAGATTTTATATAGAAACCCTCAACAACCCCTATGAGGTTGGTGCTATTGTTAGCCCCATTTAACAGACGAACAAAATGAGACTAAGGTTCAGTGTTTTTAAAGTGTTTCCTCCCATCAACCTTCCTTGTGTGTAGGTAGTACAGATATTATTATCCTCATTTTATGGATGAGAAAATGGAGACTGGAAGAAGTTAATCAACTTTACCCCCAGTGAAACAGCTAGTACTACTTGTGTGACCTTGGGCAAATCATTTTACATTCCCTGCCTTAGTTTCTTTATCTGGGAAATGAGGGGGTTTGATTAGACACCTTCTGTGGTCCTTTCCAGGTATAGATTGTATGACCTATGACTCAATTTCCTCATTTATAAATTAAGGCTATTGGACTAGATTATTTCTAAAGTCCCCATATTTAGACCTTATGAACAAGTCAAGTCAACAAGCATTTATTAAGAGCCTACTGCATTGTACCTAGCTATGGAGATGAAAAGGAAAAAAAAACAGCCCCTGCCCTCAAGGTGTGAGGTGATGAAGGCTGAGAGTCTGCACCAGTGTGGTGGCAGTGTCACAGGAGAAAGAAATATCATGAAGATAGAATAGACATATCCTGGTAACTGATGGGCTATGGGGGATAGGGATAAGAGAGAGTGAGGAATTGAGGATGACACATTTAGGCGACGCGTCTGAGTGACTTGGAGGAAGGTCATGCCCACAACAGTAATAGGGAAGTTAGAAAGAGGGAAGGGTTTGAGGGGTGAAGTAATGGCTAGGGAGTTTGTCTTGTTTTGGGGATGGGGGAGGATAAAGGTCTGTAGGAAGTAGGAAAGCAGCCATCAGACCAGGAGAAATTGAAGATGAGAGGGAGTGGAAATGGTAGAGGGGATGATTTCCCAGAGGAGGCAGAACAGAATGAAATCACTTGTGCGCATGGATGGAATGGCCACCTCTTCACATGAGAAGTGGGAGTACCTGAATTCAAACTTAGGTCTTCTTTCTTTAGTTTCATTGATGCCATTTACTTTTTATGCCACAATCATTTACCAATATACCCCGAGCCCCACCATTTAACCTGTCCCTTGCTCAAATAACTAACGAAATGATTTTTTTAAAAACCAACCCATAAGACCAACAAACAAAATGACCCAGTCTGACAACATATACAATCTGTTCCCAACATTTCCCAACTTTCTACAAAGATGAAGAAAGTCTTTTTCATGATGTGTTCTATGGGATCAAGTTTGGTAATTATAATCGATCTGAATTTTTTTCACCTTTGAGTGAAGTTTTCATCGACATTATTGTAGTTATTTTATATATTGACCTTCTGGTTTTGCTGTCACATCAGTTCATAGAAGTCTTCCCATATTTCTCTGAATTTCTCACTTCATTTTGTCACAACAGTATTTCATTACATTAACATACCCCCATTCCCCACTAAGAGTCCTGAGATATGGAAAGGCCTTTTAAGGTCATTGAATCCAACCTTTTCATTTTATAGTTGAAGAAACCGAAGCAATCAATGGGAATCTCATTGTTTTTAGTTTTTTTCACCCACACAAACTGTGATTGTGAATATTCTGGTATAGATGAGATCTCTCCTCTTTTAGTCTCTGTCTGGCTTGGGATATTTTCCTGGAAGTGAGAATCTGGATCTTCATACTCTAAGACCAAGGTTATTTCCCATAGACCACTGAATTCAAGTGTGGAGGACTCTTCAATTTAAGAAGTCCCAGTCAATGGAAGAAATAATTCTCTTTTTGCAAAGCATACAAAAGTCTTAACCCCTTTGGATATATCCAATAGCCCAACATTGAGATGTGTGGGGTAATGACCCCATTTCAGAGAGCCATCCAATATGAAAGAATTAGAATGACAAAAACTCCAAGCAGTGATGATGATGATGAAGATGAGGAAGAGGAGGAGGAAGATAATGATAATAACTAACATTGATACAGTGCTTACTCTGTGCAGGCACTGTGCTAAATGATCCACAATTATCTCATTTGAATTAGGTATGGTTCACATTCACTACCCTTTCCAGCCAAATGCAGTACACCTAAAAAGGAAATGCATGGGAAAGCTCACTGCCACTAGCCTAGCTAAGGCATTTATAAAGACTTGGCATTATTCCATAAAATCAGCACCACTCTTCCCCACATACACAGTATAAGATGGTCTTTATTCCTCTCATCACTTTTTGGTATTAGCGAGATGGTGTTTAAATACCCAGGCAGGACTGGAGTGTTTAGAACTGAATTTTGGTCCTTTCCTTGTCACTTTCAGGGCACTATTCACAGCAGCCATGATACCACCTGCAGCTGGTTGCCCCTTCAATCATTTAAATAATAAAAATAAAATCAATAATAGCAACAACAATAATAATTTCATTTTAGTTGAGTTTTCCAGAATCACAGAATGAGACAGTTGGGAGGTACCATCTAATCCAACCTATACTCAAAAAGTATGCCATCTATATCCCAGACATGTGGTCAGGTGTTTTGACAACATACAAGGAGGAGGTGCTCACTCCTCTCAAGGCAGCCTATTCCACTCTGGGACAGTTCACACAGCTATAGAGTGTTTCCTGACATCCAGCCCCACTTCATCTTTTTGCAGCTTTCACCGGTTGGTGTTATTTCTGCCCTCTGGGGTCAAATGGAACAAGGATAAATCTTCTTCCACATCCATACTTGAGAAGAGCTACCATGTCCCTCTTGAGTCTTCTTCAGATTAAAAATCCAAAGTTCCTTCAACCCATTCTCAGATTGAATGGACATAAGGCCCTTCTTCATTCTGGTGATCTCCTCTGAATCTTCTCCAGCTCATCAATATTCTTCTTAAACTATGGTTTAAGAACTAAACACAATACAACAGATGCAGTCTGAACAGGGCATAATGTAGGGGAACTATCACCTCCCTATTCCCAGAAGTGATACTCCTAATTTAGCCAAAGATTACATGAGCTTTTTTGGGTTGCTACAGCATACTATTGATTTACATGGAGCTTGCAATTCACTCAGGTCTCCAGAGACTTTTCAGAACAACTGCTGTCTAGCCATGACTAACACCCCCCTTCTATTTGTAAAGTTGATTTCTATAGACAAGTAAAAGGTTTTATATTTGTCCTTATGTAATTTTAACCCTGTTAGATTCAGCCCATTACAGTAACCTGTCAAAATCTTTTTAGATCCTGACTCTGTCATCTGGTGGGTTAGCCACCTCTCCCAGCTTACTGTAATCTGAAAATTTGATAGGCATGCCATCTGTGTTTTATCCAAGTATAGCCTTGGTACTGCACTGATACCCACTCTCTTTCCCAACTGGGACTGGTCTGTTCATCCTCAATAGTCTCCCTACTTTGGCAAGTAGAGATGGTATCCCCAGAGGGAGTGGTCACCATGCTGCAACGACTCAAAGTCTCTCTCAGTAACCTAAGGACAACAGTGGCATGAGGGTGTTATATTCCTATAAGACACTGTAGCTTCTGAGCTATATGGTTATGTTTCTCATTTACAGCCAAATCAATCAGTAACAATAACACTATTGACTCAAGATATACAACACAGAAGATAAGGCAAAAGTGATAATGATCACAGCATTAATCAACCAAAGGCAAAAGCAGGACTATTCATAACTTTAATTCAATAGAAAGTAAAAGTAATAAGAATCCAAACATATCAACCCAACCATAAACTTGGGACACATTCTCCCACCAATACACAGTGTTGGTGAGGGAGAATGGGCTTATAGAAACTCATTAGAGGGCACATGAGTCCACCATACAAAGTTGCCTCTAGGTACTCACCTTCCAGCCATCTTTTCTCTTCTGTTGTACAAAAAGTGACAAGCACTTTTAGTCTGAGATACCCTTAACAGTTTTCTGAAAGAGTGTGATGGTTTTATATGGAAAAATGTGTCAACATTGTGCTTGTTCAGTGACATGCAGTTCCCTTAAACCAGAGAATTACAAAGTTCCTCAGGTTGACTTTCTGGGCAATGCAGATAAGTCCAGGTAGGTCTTCACTCAATAAGATTCTGCTTTTTCCAATCAGCTTCTATCAAAGTCTCTTGTCCAATAAGCACAGCTGGCAGTAAAACAGATGCAAAGTCTGTCTTTCTAAGCCTGCTTTAATCTCTCAAACCCTTTAAGGCAAAAATATACCCCTCAAAGGTTTCCACTATCAGTTTGCAGGTGGTTCTAGAAAGAAATATGATCAGATAACTCTTTACACAGCAGGAGATGAGTCATCTCTCATCCAATCAGCACAGCAGCTAGAAAGGTTCTCTCAGCAGAAAAGAACCTTTCTCCAGCCAACCAATCAAACACTGCCTCTTCCCCCAATCAACACATTCTCAGCAAAACATCTGAAAAGCTTAACTTTCAGTGGTCACCTTTTTCAGCTGAGTGCCTACTGAAAGTCAGGCTTTTCAGAGTCATTTGTTTCAGTTGGGGGTGGGTAGGTGAATGTATGGGTGTTTTCAGAGGACTAGCATCTCTGGTGTGAGGGCTTGCTGAGCCCTTCTCAGGGCTGTTCTTTGGTGTCTGTCTATAACCCAACGCTCACCTGTGAGAAGCTGTAGCATGAACAGTGGCCACACCCTGGTAAAATAATCTCAAATATGGGTTAATCAGGCTGAGGGGTAACTGACCTGACCTTAAATTCATCAGTGAGTTAGGGGAATATCTACCCCAAGTATGTGAATTCTTTCCTTGGTAGAATGGTTGCATGGGAGCAAGTTGTTCCAATGGCCATGAAGCAGGTGCTATGGGGCACTTACAGCTTGGCCAGACAATTTAAGATGCCCAGGCGATCACAGTCATCTTGACTTTTGTTTTGCCACTGGGCTTCAATGACCCTGGGAGAAAGTGAGGCTGATGACTTTATGCAGTCTGCCTCACTTAAATCCAATTCATGTGCAAGTCAAGCTATCACCCCATGATAGCTGGGAGTGGCTTCTTGCCTCTCCTTCTATGTCTTCTGTGCCCAGATTCCTAAAATATGTTCTGCACTCAGCTTACTCTCCCATTTCTTCTTCTGGCTAGTTCTTCTCATGACTTCTTATTTCTAGCTTCTGAGTCAGATCATTGTCTCCTCATAAGCAGCGAATCATTTGCTAATGATGTGATGCTGAAAGATTCCCCTTTCTTTTGAGGTATCTCTCCAGAGGTCCTTACACAATATTTCCATAGTACCCAGTTATTTGGTTTACTTTTTTTTTTAAAGCAATTGGGGTTAAGCAACTTGTTCAAGGTTACACGGCCAGTTATTTCTGGGTGTGGTGCTAAGTATCGGAGCCTGGATTTGATCCCAGGTCATCCTGAATCTGGGGCCGGTGCTCTTACTCACTGTGCCACCTGGCCGCCCCTGGTTTACTTTTTTTTAAGTTATAACAATCACATGCGAATGAACTGAGAGGAAGTCTACCTCTCACCCATTGTTACCTTGGTTATTATATTACATTTATATAGGTCATCTCAGTACCTTCCTCTGAGGGACAGTTCTCTCTCTACTTGTCAGAACCTTGTATGCCTCTCCTCAATATTCTGTCTGAGAGGCTTTTCTTACATCTTTCCCAAGTTGATTTTTTTTATAAGTTTTGCTATCATATGTCCTTAATTCTGTCCCCTTCAGCAACCAGAATTTCCACATATAAAACACAAAGCATTGGTTAAAAAATGTTCCGCAGCACAGAGTCAGGCAGAGACATCCTGCCGTGTTGACTTTGAACCAACTGCAATGCCCTGAATTCTTTCCAACATGTCCATCTTTTTTTTTTTCGAAAACACCTCAGACAATCAGTTTTGCCCAACTTCCTGATTTCTTTCTAGGGCTTAAGAGAGGGGGTGATACCCAGGCAAGCGTGGATGCAGGGTGTAAATTGGGCATCAGAGGATAATAATTAATAATAAAATGTATACAGATCTTTCTTTGTGCCAGACATGACAATACGAGCTTTGCAAATACGATCTCATTTTATTCTCACAACAATCCTGGAGGGAATCTTCCCCATTTCACAGATGAAAAAAAAACAACTGAGGGACACAAAAGTTAAGTGACATATCCAGGGTCATATAGCTAGTAGTGTCTGGGGCCAGATTTGAATGCAGGGCTTCCTGACTCCAGGTCCAGCACTCTCTCCGCTGTGACACCTAACTGCCCCTTCTTTACCTTACAATTTAAACTGGCTTAAGAAACAAGTAACTACCAGAGTAGAAGGAGAAGGGAGGATTGCTCACCTGAACTAATTTAAAATAAAAATGATATCATAGGATTTTCTATCTCGAGTTTGAAGGGACAACGTTAAGGGCCATCTCGTCCTACTCCCTCATTTTACAGATAAGGAAACTGAGGCCCAGGAGATCCACATCAGTCATATCTTATAGAAGTCTGATCACCACTATGCACCTCCTTGCAGGGATTCATTATTAGTTCTTCAGAGACTGTTGTATCCCATGTCTCATGTCCATAATAGCAAAGTCACCAGAATATTGAATAATAATAATAATAAATCACATTGATGAAATACCTTTTTTGGTCATTGAAGCCCAAGGAAGTAGGCGAATGCTTTGCATATGGTAGGTGCTTAAGTGTTTTGTGAATCAACATCAAACCGTCCCATCTTGGGAAGCCACCCTCAGTGACCCCATCTGTGTTAAACCCCATCACTATTCATCCAGTCATCCTCACATAGTAAGAGTCATTGTGCTGTACAATAGGGGGTGTAAAGATAAATGCATGGTTCATGGATAGAGAAATGTGAGCACACACGCAGCTCAAACAACAGAATAAATAGACACACAAAAATATCCCCACAAAATCTTCATCAGATCGACTACCTTACACTATGAAGACTTGAGGAAGTTTGAGATTTTTCAGCTCTGTCCTGGAGCTGGCCACCAGCCTGCCATCTCTCCTTCAATGGGATGTCAGACTTCTTGCTCAACATGATTTGTGGTCCTATCAATGTTTCTCTAGCGACCCTGAAGCCAAAATGACTTCTGCTCTTAGCCCATCTTATAGTGTAGTAATTTACTTTTATTTTCAGCTGTTAAAACGTTAGGATTTAGAGAAGTTCCGATTGAGAGGAGATGCAGGGTAGTGGAAATTCGCTTGGGTTGGAAATCTGGGAACTTACATGATGTCTCTGACACTTGATATCTATGTATAGAGCCATACCTAAGGCAATGTCACTGGTGCTTTGTCTCAGGGTACTGAAATTTAAAAGGTGCTGCTATCCCATGAGATCTCATCACCATGCTGATTGACTGTTTTTGATCCTTCCCAACTAGGGCTGAAGAGTAGATCACTAAACTCCCCCCAAAGCCTTCCTTTGTAGAGAGATCAATACTTTCCAAACTTTCCAGGTAACTCCATTTTACATGGTTAACTCACCTTTGTTTCTACTCCACCCCCCCTTTTGGCTTCCTTTTACATGTTGTCTTCCCCCATTACAAGCAGGTTCTTTGAGGGCAGAGACTGTCTTTCTTTTCCTAATTTGTATCCCCAGCCCTCGGCACAGTGCCTGAAACATAGTAGGCACTTAATGAGTGGCTATTGAAATGAATTAAACCCCCTCCTCCAGCAGGTAAAAATAACTGAGCCTAGCAATGAGATAGCGAAAATAGTGACTAAAAATAGCTAACAGATAGATAGATAGATAGATAGATAGATAGATAGATAGATAGATAGATAGATATGTGTGTGTATGTGTGTGTGTGTATAATGAACTTTAAAGTTTTCAAAGCTTAAATATTATTCCAAAGTTTACATATATTATCTCGTTTTAACCTGATAGGTAGCTGTTGCTATTACCCCCATTTTGATAATGAGGAAATTGAGGTAGAGAGGTATTAAGTGGCTTGCCTAGGGTCACACAGGGATTCAGTGTCTGAGGCAGTATTTGAACTCACGTCTTTCTGGCTACAATTCTAACACTGCCCACCATGTGATCTAGCTAGTTAAAGGGGGAAGCTAAGCAAAGAAGCCCTTCCTGTTCCAATGACCTTCCTCCTCCTCACTTCAGCCCTGCCTGTTGTCCACCAGGGATGCTTTCCATGCTCCTTCCACCATCTGTGTTTTATGCGGCTTTCCCTGGGCACCAGAATTCCTAGTTATAGCTCTGCCCATGGGACTCTGGGTTAGTCACATTCCATGTTGCAGCTTTTTCATAAGAAAAATGGAGATGAATTGATTAGATTGTAATCTCCTTGAGAGTAGAGACTGTCTTTAGGTTCTTTTGGATTCCCAGTGCTTGTGACAGAGGCATTTAGTAGGTATATAGTAGGCACTTAATAAATGTTTATTGATTGATTGATGAATGAATGAAACATTTATTACACACTGAATAGGTACCAAGCACTGTTCTCAGTGTTAGGGATACAAGTACAAAAGTTGAAACAGTTTCTGCCTTCTAGGAGTTTAGATTCTGGAGGGGTAGGGTGGGGATAACACAAGGGAAGGGAGTTATGGTCTGGGAAATCACAGGAATGGTAAATAGAGGCTAGGGCAGTCCATTGTGGTGCCCTTTCCAGGAGAACTGATGATATGGGCTTGATTATTGTTTCCAAAGAAGAGGCGAAAAGCAGGGGAGAGGGGGGCACTGACCCCAATAGGGTGGATGGCTGAATGATATTGAAGCCTGGTCCCGTCTGGGTCAGGTTGGGAACAGTCAGTAGACCAGTCAGGACAGCGGGTGCCAAAGCTGAGCTGATTCGGTTCCCGGGGCACCAAGAGCGTCATACCTGGTATGTGTGTCCCTGTCAGTATCTACACCTCACACTTTGGCCTCCCCAGTTAGCAGCCAGTTTAGACACCCTAGCATGGGAAATGCTCCTCTCCCTCGCCTGCAGCCCAGGTGAGCACGCCGCCCGCCCTGCGCTTCCTCCAGCCCGGCGTCCGCTTGTCCTGGATGCTGTTCTCCGGGCCCCAGCAGCGATCAAGCTTTCTCATTAGAGGCTGCAACACAGGGATGGGGGTGGGGGTGGGATGGTCCGTCCCACCCCTACTGGCCCTGTGCTCACAAATTGCTAGTCACTGCCCTGCCTGCCACACCCCGAGGGGAGATGGCTGAGGCAGCCAAGCCCCAAATTCAGTGAGAAAAAAAAAAAAAAAGGAAAAGAAAAGTGAGACATGAAAATGTTATCAGCGTCTACTTCCCAACTGAGTCAGGCTTTCAGTCCACGTGACAGCCCAGGATGGAGCAGATGCCTTGGGGTGGGGGCCCCTCCTCCTCCCTCCTGGTCCCAGGCTGGCTCCCATCTGGGCTCTGCTGACAAGGGGCCTCTGGACACTTGCTGCCGAGCACCCGGGGCTTACGGCTCAGCGAAGGAAGAGGCTTTGCTTAAGGCGGCTCGGATCCACAGGTCTCCTTCCCTAACCCCCTTTCAGGTCAGAGCACTAAAGCCCGAGTATTTTTGGAACGGCACAGTGAGCCGATGGAGGCTTTGCGTTTTCCCACGTACCATTTGCCAGGAATCTACAGTCGGAGCCTGACGGAGGCTCCGCTTTCCTAGTGAGGGCTTCCAAATAAAATGCAGAAAGACGAGTGTCTCACACATGGGCACATGCCTAGAGCGCGTGCCTCCAGCTGCACTGAATTAAACTGAACCGAAAATGAAGGACGTGCTGCAGGTGGGTCAGCAGCCCAGTGCGCAAGAGCGAGCGCCCTTGAGACCAGGCTTAACTGGACTCCCCAGGCAGCAGGTGCCCACGGAGGACGTGACCAGGCTTTCTTGCTAAGCTCCCATACACCAGGCTTCTCTTTTTTGGGAGGAGACAAAGAGGCCGAGACAGAGAGACAGACACAGACAGAGAGATAGACACAGACAGAGAGACAGGGAGAGAGAGACAGGCAGAAACAGACACAGACAGAGAGATAGGGAGAGAGAGAGACAGACACAGACAGAGAGATAGATAGAAACAGAGACACACATATACACACACCGAACACATACATATATGAACATCATGTTTTGCTGGACTTTTTCAGTCATGTCCTACTCTTGGTGACCCCATTTGGGATTCTCTTGGCAAAGACTGCAGAGGCTCACGTTTCCTTCTCCAGCTCACTTTACCGATGAGGAAATGGAGGCAAACAGGGTGAAGTGACTTGTCCAGGGTCACACAGCCAGGAAGTGTCTGAGGCCAGATCTGAACTTAGGGGGAGGAGTCTTCCTGACTCCAGGCCAGGGGCTTTACACACTGGGTCACATGGCTTCCCCCATGTATATATGTATATATAATGTGCTTATGTGTGATGTGTGTATACATAGACATCCCATATATACACACATTCCCCATACATGTGCATATGTACACATACATGCATGGATATTTATATAATGCATATACAATTCCATGTGTTATATATACACATATAAACACACATGTATATAGACACATACATAAAATATATAGTTCTTGTTGTATATACATTGGTGTATATGTCCATATACAATAGCTAGCATTTTATGCTTTGCAAAGCCTTTTACAAATATCATTATATATTTGTCTTCACAACCACTCTCTGAGGTAGGTGTTGTTATTATCTCTGTTTTACTGAGGAGGAAACTGAGACAAACAGGTTAAGTGACTTGCCCAGGGTCACACAGTTAGTAAGCATTTGAAGCCAAATTTGAACTCAGGTCTTCCTGACTTCAGGCACAGGGGTCTGTTCTTTAGCTACTGAACTACATAGATGTATCCCTATACTGATTAAAGTACACGTAAGGTCAAGGAGAGAAATGAATGAATAGCATTTGTGCTCGGCCCTGGGAACACAAGAACAATGGTCCAGTTCCTGCTCCCAAAGAGATAAGTAGTAAAAAAACTAGAATTTTTCATCTGATCTGAATGGACAGGACACGAACACAAACAAGTACGAATGAATGAAAACATTTATTAATAATGATGAATAATTAATCATTAATTAGCATATTATTAGTATATAATTAGTCATTAATAATTAATAGTGATTAACCATCACTGTATGCTAAGCACTTTGCTGAGCACTAGATACACATATGCACATATACATACACAATACACGCATACACATACATGTACACATATTTTAATATGTATAGGTCTATAGAGTGTATACATACACATACCTGTACACACACATACATACACACACAAAAACAATCTCTGCCCTCCAGGAAATTACATTCTAGTAGGTAGAGAGAGCCCAAATTGGGCTCTGACGGCCCCCTGGGGGCTGTTTTTTGGTTTGGGACTTTCAGGGATCACGAGTTGAAACATGGACACCCCATCCTTTCGAGTATTGATTGGTTATAGTTTCAAAGCTGGAAAAGGGTGTGTTGTCTCTGAGAGTCCATGTGGGGCAAGCCAACAGGTGGGGGAGGGCATAAACTGTTGTATGGCTGAGGCCCCTCCTGCCAATAAGTTGTGTGAAGCTCTCACTAACGAGGATGGTAGGGTCTCTGGAGCCAAAAGGGTTCAACCCCCAGGGGGCATGAGCTCTCGTCATCAGAGAAGATGTTTGCGGGCAGGGCTGCAGGATGGAGTCATCCAAAACGGAATGGAATGGAGACAAGGGAGATGTCGAACATTTCCAATGCCTAACGCATGACAAATGCAACATAAATCCACGTGAATTGGTTCATCGATAGATTCAATGCATTTGAGGAGGTACAGACTGCTTTCAACTTCAGGGGTGTGGTGGTCAGAGAAGGCTTCCTGGAGGCATCGCCAGCCAAGCTGAGCATTGAAGGAAGAGACAGACATCAACAGGTCCATAACCAGGAGGGCTTTTTGGTGTCATCAAAGAATCATAGACTCAAAACTTCAGAGGACATCAGTCCAACTCCCTCATTTTACAAATCAGGAAATAGATCCCCTGAGAGGATAAAGGAAGTACAGACCATAAGTGCCGGTGTCAAGGTTGGAACCCAGGTCTTCTGACTTGAAAACCAGCCCACTTTCGGTTCTGCCACGTTGAGCTAGAAAATGCAGAACAAGATCAGGGAACATGAGTCGTTTGGCCAGATGATAGATGATAGAGTGAGCAAAGGACCATGAGTCACAAACAAGATGGCGGCTTCCTCTGTACCTCCATTGGGGTAGCCTAGGATGGGGCTGGCTCTCTTTGTCGTCATTAGACCCCATTCCAAGTATTGTGTTCATTTCTGAAGACCATAGTTTTAGGCCAGAGTTGGTTGATCATCCTTTGGAAGATAGTGTTGAGGACATTTTTGTCCTGGTATGGGTTGAACTAATTAACAATAATAATAGATGGCTATTATATAGTGCCTGCTATGTGTCAGACACTGTGCTAAGCGATTTACAATTATTATCTCACTGGATCCTCACAGCAAACCCAAGAAGTAGGGGCTGTGGTTATCCCCATTTTATAGATGAAGGAACGGAGGCAGACAGGGTTAAGTGACTTGTCCACAGTCACGCAGTTATAAGCAAATGAAACTGGATTTGGTGCACAGTAGTGCCCCCTGGCTGCCTCTATGTAGGACCCTAATAATATGGCCCGCTATAGAGTCAATGAGTCTTAGGAGTCACAGAATCTCAAAATCACGCTTCATGACGGTTAGCTGTGTAACACTGAATCATCTCTGTGTATCTCCATGTAGCTGTGCGACACTTCATGTCTTGTCTCATCACTCATCCTGTGGTGCCAGGATCCATACCCCACCCCAAGAATCCTGCCCCCAATGCCCCTCACAAGCCAGCCAGCCTTTGCTCTCAGACCTGCGGTGATGGAGAGCCCATCATGTGCCAAGGGAGCAATTTTAGGTAACTCTTATCATTAGGACAGTTTCCCTTATATCAGACCTAAACCTGGTCCTTCTCCTCTCTTCCCCATCGTTCCAAGTTCTGGCTCTGGGAACAAGCAGAGAAAGTTTAATCTCTCTTCCGTAGGAAAGTTTTCAGAGACTTGAAGGGCTGGTCCAAGGTCAGGCTGTTAGCATGCAAGAGATCGGAGATCACCCTGGGCCCTCAGCTCCATTAATCAGCCCCAGCTGTGATGGATGAGGAACCTCTGGCCAGGCAGTGCCTTTTGGCTCTGCCTGCACCCAGACTGCCGAAAGCCCCCGATTGCCACCATCTGGCTTGTTGCAATGCGTTTTTGTTTACTTTGTCAGGAATCAAGTCATTGCACAAATCAAGGCACACCTACCTGCCTCATTGCCTAAAATGTGGAGGGCACCACTGTCCTTCAGTCACCCGGAGGGTAACTTTGTCTCTCCCCTCTCACGCCTGCCCCCCCAATATCCAAACAGTCTCCAAATCTTGTCTGTTTCCATGACATCTCATGTCCATCTCCTTCTCCACTCAAGTAGTAACATCTTGGTTTAAACCCTCACCACTTCTGCCCTACCTCCCTCTGTCCTCTGTTCCACCCTTCATTTAGGGGCCAAAGTGCAGGCAGGTCTGATTAGGTCACTCTACTACTCAATAAACTCTAAAGGCTTCCTATGACTGCTTCTTCCCCAGCAGCTTTGGTCCCCTCTTTCTACATTTAAGCTCCCCTTTATGAATTATCTTCCTCTATCAGAATGTAAGGGCAGTAGGCTTCTAGTCCTGGGGGAGTGGAGAGGAAATGGAGATGGTTAACTTCAGGGCGGTCAGTTCTGAGTGAGGCAATGGGAATGTTGTTACAGGAGGGAGCCAGGAGTGCTGGGGCAGTGGGTACAGGAACAGTAATAATTGGTCACTGGCTGTCAAACATGCATTAAACAAATGCTTATTGATTTAATTTGAGTTGAACCTAAGTCCTCGGGTTCCTCAGTTTCTCCTCCCTGTCTGCCTCATTTTGTCCTGCCTGACCCCCTCTAGGTTATGAAATTATCTCTGGATTTAAATCCTGTCTTAGACATTTATTCCCTGTATGGCCTTAGGCATGTCCCTTAACCTCTCTTGACCTCAGTTCTTTCACCTGTAAGATGAGGTCAGACTAGATTCCCAAGTCTAGGTAACTAGAGGCCAAAATGTGCTGGACCTGGAGTCAGGAAGACCTGAGTTCAAATTCAGCTTCAGACGTTTTCTACCTGAATGGTTTGCCTGCCTCAGTTTTCCCACTATTAAATGGGGATAATAACTGTACCGACCTCCCAGGTTTATTGTGATGATCAAATGAGATAAAAGCACTTTCCAACCTTACAACGCCACATAAGTATCATTACTGTAATTATTCTTAAATGGACAGGGATAGGATTCCCCCTTCAAATGCGATATGTCTTGGGCAGTAGGAACCTGGGCCTTGCTGGAAGCTGAGGGTCAGAGCTCTTTGTGAGAATGACTCTGGCACCTCTGATGCCTCCCTTTCTTCTGATACAACATTCTAGCTCCAAAAGGAACGAGGCTGTCAAATGTGGAGCTGAATCTTTGGGTGAGTGACCTGGACACAGGCTTGAATCATTATACTGCTTATGTTTGCTGGAGTCCGTCCTCTAAAAAGTGAGATTGGGGATTATATAGGGCCCTCCTGCCTCCATAATGTTTGACTAGAAAAGAGAAGTCAAGACACGAATCTCAAGGGCATTCAGAGCAGAAGTCAGGAGCAAGCATTTAAGCACCAACCTCAGAGCAAAGTTCTTGGGAAGCAAACTCTCATTATGCTAAAGTTATAAGAGTGGTTTATTCCTCCATTGTAGACAAGTCTCCTAAAGATTCTGTACCTTCCCTGCCCCCCACTTATTAAACAGGTAGTTTTGGGGAAAAAAGGCAAAGCCCTTGGTGCTCTGACTAGGGCTGCATCTGATGATAGAAGATAAGACAGAAGATTAATTATCTGTGAGAAAATGGACCCTTCTAAATTTTCACTCCTGAGCAGTTTTCACCTCTGCATGCCCATCTTTTTATGATTGTTTTTAGTCTTTTTCCAGTTTTGTCTGACTCTTTGTGATCCCATTTGGGGTTTTCTTGGCAAGGATGCTGGAACAATTTCCTTCTCCAGCTCATTTGACAGATGAGGAAACTGAGGCAAACATAGTTAAATAATTTGCCCAGGATCATATGGCCAGTACGTGTCTAAGGCTAGATTTGAACTCAGGTCTTCCTGACTCCAAGCCCAGTGTTTAATGCATTATGGCACTCCTCAACTGCCCTTGCTATCTTAGTCCCAGGTAAGCTCAGAGGGTAGAACCAGATGTAATTGGTTAGACCTCACCAAGAGACAGGTTTAAGTTTGATGCAAGGAAACATCTCATAATCAGAATGGAATCTGAAGGGGAAGAGGATGCCTTGTGAGAGAGTGGGCAGCCCTTCTTGAAAGGACTACAGAAGCGCAGTAGCTATAACTACTCATCTGAAAGACCCTTGTTCTGGCAGAATTGACATTGTCCAGTAGGATTCCAGATTGACCTCTGGCAAATCTGGCGTAGCTTTGGTCTGCCTGGTCCCCAAGGTCTCACAAGTCACAATTCCCTCCGTGCTCCGAGGTCAGCCTCACAGAGCTGGTCTTGAGCTGATGAGTAAAGATTTCCCATTTTCAAAGACTTTCTGTCCCTGCTCTGGGGTCCTGCAACCTGAGGCCTGATTCATCAGGATGTTCTGATCCATACAGCAGCCTTTATTTACTGATCCCCTCAGCTGCATGCACCTTCCCATCGACATGACCTTGTTTTCATATTTCGTGGAGTTTATATATGGAATGTAAGCTCCTTGAGGGCAAGACCTCTTCTTGCTGTGGTCTTTGTATCCCCAGCACCTCAGCCAGTATCAGACTTATTCTGTAAATTAGGGGCTTAATAAATCTTGGTTGATTCGTCATCGACTGTTTGTATGCCTAGCACTCATGAAGAATGCAAATGAAATGTCTAGCATTCAGTAGATGAGATAAACTAGCTAACGATTATATAGCTTACTACGGGCCAGGAACCGTGCTATGTGCTTTGCAAATACAATCTCATCTGATCTTCACAATGACTCTGGGAGGGAGGTGCTAATGTTATCCCCATTTTATAGATGAAGAAACTGAGACAAACAGAGGTGAAGGCATTTGCCCAGAGTCACTCTGGTCAGATTTGAACTCAGGTCTTCCTGACTTCAGGTTCTATCCACTGTACCACCTTCCTGTCCCTACCTTCTCTTGGCATTCAATGTTGGGCCATTCAATCATTCATTCCCCAAGTATTTACTGTCTTTTTTGGTCATTTTGCATTTTCAGTGATATCAGACTCTCCGTGAGCCCATTTGGGTTTTTTTTTTTTTTTTAGTAAAGATACTACAGTGGTTTGTCATTTCCTTCTCTAGCTCATTTTACAGATGAAGAAACTGAGGCAAACAGGGTTAAGTGACTTGCCCAGGGTCACACAGCTAGTAAGTGTATGAGGTCAGATCTGAACTCAGGAAGGGGAATCTTACTGACTCCACACCTGGGGTTCTATCCACTGAGCCACCCAGTTGCCCATTTACTGTATCTACTCTATGAAAGATACAAAGAATACTACCTACCCTTTCCTCAGTGAGGGAAAGGATACAGCATATGGAGGCAGATGGTTGGGATTACAGTTGCCACTCTCTGGCTGTGACCTCAGGCAATTCTCATCATCTCTCTTGGCCTTGGTTTCCCTTTTCTCCTCCATAGAATGGACTCTATGACCTTGAGGTTGGCTCCTTTCAGATATAAATAAATCAGTAATCTCAAGTTCTGGAATAGATTCACATCCTGGCTCTTTTTCTTATGAACTCTGTGCTTCTGGGTCAATCCCCCACCTCCCTAGGTCTCATTTGTCAAAAGATAAGGGTGAACAAGATGGCATCTGATATCCATTCTAGCATAAACCCCATGTATCTGCTCTCTCCCTAGAATGGAAGGATGATGAGGGGAAAGAGTTGAGACCATCATATCACAGCTTGTGACTAAACTAGGGAAATTAAATGATCAATAGGTAGAATGTGGAGGAATACTCTTGTGCCATAGGAAATGAGGAAGGGGTTGGTTTCAGAATAACCTGGGAAGACTAAACTGATGCAGAATGAAGTGATAAGAAACAGGAGAACATTGACTCAATGACAGCATTGGAAAATTTTGAAACACTTAAGAACTATAATCAGTGCAATGATTTGCCATGTTCTGGAGGGCCAGTGATGACAATGGTGCCCCAACAATGAGGAGATGGACCAAATACAGAGAAGGAGACACATGTCCAATGAAGGAGTTGGTTTTACTTGATTATGGATACTTGTGGGTACTTGCTATGAGTTGTTTTTTTCTTTTGGGGAGAAGGGGGAGGAGGAAGAGAAAGAAAACAAAAGCTTGCTATTGGAAAAAATTGAAAAAGATGGGTGAAATTCAGTCTCAAGATCCAGAAGCACACACTGGTCCTTTGCTCCTCACACACACGTTGGTTCATTACTTTAATGCCTTTTAATGTCTGTCTTGGAACTGCTAGGAGGAATATGAAGCAAAATTCATTTGGAAACCGAATTCTGAAAAGTCCTTCAAAGACACAGGAAGATCCAATTAAACAGAATGCTAAAGAGCCTTCTTGCCCCTTGCTTTTTTTCTGGTTAATTGAGGTGAGCCAGGAAACATTTGTAGTTTTCATCTTTGCTGTTGAAAGACTTTTCAAAGTCTGGGGCCACTTTCTTGCCTCAGAAAGGACCTTGGAGAGAGCATACAGCATTTCACTGGCTCCCGAGGATCTTAAAGGGACATCTTACGGTCTGAGCCCCAGTGGACCTTGCCGAGAAGAGGGGGGTGGGCAGGAGTTCGCCTGGACCCTGGGACGTACCTTGGAGATTGGCGGTCTTGTTTTGCTTGGCTTTCTTGGTGACATCTCGGATATCGTCTCTTCTGGTGATCGGCTTCTTCCTTCTGAAAGCTATGGGTAGAGGAGGAGATGGGAGGGTTATTTCGAGTGATACATAACTGAGGTTTTGTCCTTCTTCTGTTTAAGGAGAAGCTGCCTCTACTCATTGAGGATTTCCAATTCTGAAGCTTATGGAAATTTCTCAAAGTCTGAGTTGGGCGTTCCCACCTTTCACTGGGGAGGTTTCTTGTTATTATTCTATTTTTTTTGGGGGGGGGTACAGCCGACCTATCACTCTATTGGTTGGTTAAAAAAAATTCCCTCTATCAAAGCTGGCATTTTATAAACACACACAGAAACATATATAAATGCATACACATATGTGTATATGAACAAGCATGTACATTCATATGCATATCATATACGTACATGTTTGCTATACGAACTTATGCATGTGCTTATAGACATGTGTGTAAACATATGCATGCATTTAGCAGAGATGTGTAGTCATATATTGTATTTGCACATGTATATGTGCATATATGTGTGTGTGCATACACAATACACACATGCATACAATAATTTCATGAAACTAGGGGGTGCAGCAGATAAAGTGGCCAGTTCAGTCTCTTGTTCTACAGTCAGTGGTTCCTGTTCCATCTGTTTGACATTTAAATACCAATACAATCTGACTCCACCCTCCCTTTTCAACCTTACTATCCAGGGGTATTCTGGAGCCAGGTTAAACTTGCCTGTAAGAGAGCCCACTTTTAAATTTTCAGTACAAGCGTTTGCACCTTAGAAATTGGCAGAAGCTACAAACTAGGACTTGATTTTTCTTTGTTTATTTGTTAGATTAAAGTGAAGGGGAATGTTAATAATTCAGATTAAATTTAAAAGCATGTCCTATGTATGCCCCGCCCACTGCCCCAAGTCGGTTGTTAAACATATACTAGTGTCTCTGATTACTCTCCATGTTTCATGCACTCCATGGTCCAGCCAAACTGCCCCTGCTTCATTCTTCACACACAACATTACATACATTTCCCATCTACATTTCCCGGGGGGGGGGGGAAATTGGTCCAAGACCACCTAGGGCAGAAGCTACCCCTTGGTCCTTCTCTTATGAGCTAAGTGGTGCCCTAAGAACCTTGGAAGTTCAACAGGGCAGTTTGCCATCCTCCAGGGGTGCCTTCTTTTCATTCAAAAGCTGATTGAGGGCACCCCGGGAGAATATGGCCCCGCCCCCTCCAAATGACCCTCTTGGGATGCAGCCAACATTCTCTGTATACTATGGAAGCATCCCACTATAGGTGCTGGGGGGGCGGGCGGGAGCAGTGAGTAAATGATATGGATTTGGCTGAACAGCTGCTTTCGTAGCGCTCCATCTAGTGGCCAACCGGGGGAAATGCGTCCTTAGAAAAAGCGAGAGAGAGAGACAGATAGAGACAGAGAGACAGAGAGAGAGAGACAGAGAGAGACAGAGAGACAGAGAGAGAGAGACAGACAGAGACAGAGAGAGACAGACAGAGACAGACAGACAGACAGACAGAGACAGAGAGACGGAGAGAGAGAGACAGAGTGCCTGACTGGAAGTCTGGAAGGTGAGTAGAAATTCTGCCTCACCCATCAGGTAGCAGTTATGTGAATCTGGGTTAACTCCTTTAATTTCATTTCCTTATTTGAAAAATAGGGGTAATAATAGCAGCTATTATAGAGTTCCTGCGGGGACTAAAAAAGAAAACTGAAATAAAGTATTTTGCAAACATGAATGCACTATATAGATGCTAATGGTTTATTTTTATTATGCCTATAATACATATCACTGGGCATTTAAAGAGGTGAGAGAGCTTGGCATTTTGCTAAGAAAACAACAAAAAAGTAATGTCAACCATAGATTAAACAATCAATACAATCAATAGCCCAAGCTATGAACGTGAAGTTGAGGAAGAACATGGCCCCTGAGAGGGGATTGCTGTTGAGAAACAAGAAAGGGGTTTTCTCTTTTCTACCCCTAAATTTGCCAAGGAGTAGGGCTTTTATAACAGAGGAAAGAGCTAACTATGGATTCAGGATGCAGTTAGCCCTGGCAACTAAAGAGTCAAGCTGTGTAGAGCCTGGTAGCACAGCAGAGCAACCTTCTGATTAGACACATTGTACTTGAAATGGGAGATGAGTAGGTTAGTGAGGACTTCACTAGAAAAAGACATTGGGGGGTGGCTAGGTGGCTCAGTGAATAGAGCACCGGCCCTGCAGTCAGGAGGACCTGAGTTCAAATCCGGCCTCAGACACTTAACACAAAACTAGCTGTGTGACTTTGGACAAGTCACTTAACCCCAATTGTCCTACCTTCCCCCTTCCAAAAACAAAAAAAAACAACGAAAAAGACATTGGGACTTTGCAAAACTTTGTGAGGTTAGCAAACATGTTTGAAATAATAAAATGAATTGTTGATGGGCTCTGGGGAATCAGATATACATGAATTACCTTGGCCACAAATGAATGGACCCTGGTATTACCATTGTACTCTGAGTCTGATCATGTACTTCCTGCAGATGCCATATTTATGGGACAGTGTCCTAAGTTTGGAAGGGGGATATTTTCAAACTTCGGTTCTTATGACAACATTTCAACAATAAATGCCTTTGCTAAGGTCTACTAGATAAGTATTTGTCTACAGGCTGACTAATAGTAGGAATTATATTGATGGGGGCTCAAGAATGTAGTTTTAGGAGACCATACCCACAGGTTACATAGAATATGGGAGTCACAGGCATTCCCTGGAGATACAATCCTTGAGTACGAGGTACAAGCCGGGGGAAGTATCCTAGAAGGCATCCTACACTAGGAATTGTGAAAGCAATGCAGCCTTTACCTTCAAGGAGCTTGAAGGATATAGGGGGATACAACATGTATACAGACAAGTAAATACAGAATGTAGACAAAAAAAATACATAGTGATATGGGGTATATATTATCAGTTGGAGGAATCAGGGCAGTCCTTTTGAAGAAGATGGAAATTGGGCTGTCTTGAAAGAAGTCACTCATTTCAAGAGGTAGGAGTGAGGAGGGAGAACATGCCAGGCAAAGACATGAAAGTAGGAAAGATGAAATGTTGTACTCAAGTAAGTAGCCCAGTTCAACTAGAGTGTAGAGTACATGAAGGGTAGTACAGTATACTTTGGCTTCTGGAAGGATATGCTGGCTAGATTGGGAAGAACTAGAAATGCCAAACAGAAGAGTTTGTATTTGGTCCTCAAGGCAATGAATGAGAAGCTGCTGAAACTTTTTGAAAGGAAGGTCATAGTTGAACATTCGTTTTAAGATATTAATTAGGTAGCTCTGCTTGTGATACATTGTTGGGGAGTGGGGGGAGTAATTAGGATGCTATTATAATCGGCCTAATAAGGTTATGATGGCCAGAGCTGGGGATGGGGGTGGAGAAAAGGGAACACATCCAAGTGATGTTGGAAAAGTAGGATGGACAAGACTTGACAATTGATCAGATGTGGGGACTGAGGGACAGTGAAGAGATGAGGATAACTTTTAGGTTGAGAACCTGAATGATTTGCACATGGTTGGTATTTTCAAGAGAAATAACATTGTTATGATGAGAAGTTATTTAAGGGAAAATATAATGGAACAAGTTCTGTTACAGACAGGATGATGATGAGATACCTATGGGACATTTATGTGGGGATGCCCAGGAGACAATTAAAGAGTTCAGGGTTAGTTTCATAATCTGGGAATTATCCTCATTGAGAAAATAATAAGCTATCAACAAAGAAGAAAGAAGAGGGTTCAGGGTAGAATGCTGTAGTCAGGTGAACTGCGGTCAACTGGAACTGGCTTGTGAGAATTGATTGTTAAATTTTCACTGTGAGTATTTACACCTTGGAAATGAGCAAACACTACAGATCGAGGCTTGATTTAGTGCATTATTTATTATCTAGACTTAAGGGAATGATGGAGAAAATGTTTATAATAGTGACTTAAAAATGTGCCATTAAATTTTTTTGGGGGGGAGACACATTTACCAGCACACCCATCTGTGCTACACTGAGATATTGGGAGACATAGATGATGGTACTTTAAAGGAAATGGAGACATATAAATTTTACTGGCAAGATGAGAATCACTAGAAAGCAACATCAGCAAATCTCTTTCCCTGGGAGGGAGAGAAGGAGGAATGTGGTCAGTGGTTATAAATTCTGTAAAGAGATTAAAAATAAATATGAGGATTGAGCAAAGGCCATTGGATTTATCAACCAAGAAATCATCCTTGACCTTGGAAAGAGAATTTTTAGTTGGGTGGTGGGCATGGAAGTCAATTTATAAGCTCTTAGGCAAAAAATAAATAAATATCCCAAGGATATGAACTAGCACTTCTAAAATGAGAAAACAAATTAATAACCCCCTGGAAAGCAGAATATCTCTACTAATCAATTAAATGCAAATTAAAATAACACTCAGGTACCACCTTACTCCCTCCATCATATCTATAAACATATTTAAAGTAATAAAATGCAATGCTGGCAGGGCTGTGGGGAAGCAGGTGCATTCATCCATGAGTTGTGGAGCTGTGGTTTGGTATGACCTTTTTTGGAAAGCAATGTGGAAGAGGAAATAAGTTACAAAACTTCATGAAGAAGGATTCTGTGCTACTAGAACAATGTTTGGAATATGTTGTTTAAAAAAAGAGAAGAAAAAGGAGCTAACTGTATAAAAATAATCACAATGGAAAAACCCTATAAATATTCCATATGATTAATGATTGGGAGAAGTGACTGAATTAATAGTGAAATATTCTTATAATTAATGTCATTAAACCATAACTTCTAAAAATGAAAAAAATACAAATATGGGATTGACTTATATGAATTGATAGAATCTTAAGAGAACAGTATCAATGTAGAATCAGAACAAAATATACACACTGACTACAACTATGTTAAAATAACAAAAACAACCATAAACCAGAATAAAAATAAGAAAGAATCAGCCTCAGAGTCAGTAAGACCGGGCTTCAAATCCCAATCACAAAGCCTACAGGCTGTGTGACCTGAGGCAAATCATTTCACCTCCCAGTGCCCAAAAGAAAATGAGTTCACTGATGGAGGGAATACCTTACTGGGAGTTCTCACCTCCCTTCCCTCTCCAAATCATAGATCTTGCTCCACCCAAATAACAATAGTGATAAAATCTGAGAAAATGTGTAGAGAGATCGGAAAAGACACCGAAGCCAACAAGACTTTGGTTATTTTTGTTAAAGGAAATATAAATCTAACATTGTAAATAGAGGGGTGTGTTGTCATGGATAGGGCACTAGATTTGGAATCAAGAAAAGCTGAGCTCATATCCCACCTGTGGGATGGGCCAGTTGTGTTGGCCAAGTATTTACCTAGTCTGTACCTCTTTTTACTCATCTGTAAAATAAAAGGGGTTGAGGTCTCTTCCTTGTCTAGGTTTATGTTCCTATAGTTTTGTTTAGTGTTCATGATTTACACATACTTTCATTTTTATTTTGTGTATTTCAAAGTTTTTGTCAATGGTGACCAAGTTTATAATTAAAACTAAATAGAAAGATGGTTCTAATAGAAGCCTATTTTGAGGCACAGACGAACTGCTTAGGAATCTGTGGTGTTTGCTTGCCAGACCTCTTTTTCCTCCCTGAGACTTGTCTTTTCCTTGAAGCATCAGTAGTAGTTGAGGTCTAGTTAAAAGGAGACATCAGGCACAAGACCCTTTCCAATTGCCTAGTGTCTCTATGACCTTAATTAAAAGAAAACAAACCAGACCCAGTGTGGGGGAGACAAAAGCACACAAATAGCCACCAACTCTTGAAATTGCTTTGTGTGCAAAATTTTACAAGTTGGGGGAGTGTGGGACCATAAGCCATGCCAAGAACTGACCAGTATCCCTGGGGAAAGTTGCCATTTTGCAGGTGGGGTGGGGCATGACATGCATCCACGTGATGTTTGTTATTCAATATTCTGTGTGGTCTGCATGTAGCCCCAGACTTGGCCTTGAATTTGTTTTTTGTTCACTATTTCGGAAAAGGTTTCTTGAACTCTATAGTAGCTTCAAAATCATCTGTGTAAGTCAGTGCTGCGGCTCTGCAGTCAGGCTTTCAGAGAATGTTATAAATGGACATCTTTATGAGGTCTGGGCTGGACCAGGTGGCTGCTAAGGTACATTTCAAATCTGAGATCCTGCCATTCAGTGACTGTTCTATTTTCCATCCCACCTGTCTTTATTTTTTCTATAAGAATGACAGGAGATATTTATCAGATGCTTTGCTAAAAATCTATGAAAACTAGATCTCTAAGAGTATAGAAACAATATGGCAGAGTAATGGAAAGCAGGATAATGAATCTCACCCCTAACCACCTCCAAACTGATCTAGAAAATGCTCCAGATTTAGTCCTAATGGGAAAATCCAAGAAATAGAGACAGATTTTTTTTCCAGCCAAGATAAATGTAGGGATATGGAGAGAGAGGTCTGTGGACATGGGGGACTAGGTATGACTAGGAAGATTCCATGGAGCTCTCCAACACAAGGAGAGAGTGAGCACCATGTTTGGAACTGAGTTTTGTCTTTTGTCCATTTGGGGATGAGGGTGGAAGAAGGGGAGACACTTAAAAACCATAAAATTTAATTAAAAAAACCCCTCTGTCTCTGGCATTCCCTTGACTTACTAGAGATCCTGTAAAAAACAAAAAGAAAATGAGGTACAAGCTTTCCATGGCCTGTACTTGAGGAAGCCATGGCTGGTCTTTGCAAACATTGCTTTATCTTTCAGAAACTCCATAAAATCTTGGTCACTTGAGCTAAAGCTTGTTGGGGCCAAGGGCTCTGAGAGGCAGAAATATACAGAAAGAGAATTTCCAGCATGGGATGGAGATCCTGCTTGAATTTGTCCAGGGCTTTCTTTCCATTCTGCCCCTGACACTTTCTAGATGCTAGATGCTAGTCAAGTCACTTAACTTCCTACACTCAGTTTCCACACCTGTAAAATGAGAATAATAATTAAGGTACCTGTATTACCAACCTACCCTTCAGATCTGGCCTCAGACACTTAGTAGTTGTATGATCTTGGGCATGTCAATGAACTTCCTAGGCTCAGTTTCCACATCTGTAAAATGTGCAGCTAGGTGGCACAGTGGATAGAGTACCAGGTCTGGAGTCAGGAAGTCTCATCTTCCTGAGTCTAAATCTAGCCTTAGACACTTTCTAGTTGTGTGACCCTGGGCAAGTCACTTAATCCTGTTTACCTCAGTTTCCTTACCTGTAAAATAATCTGCGGAAAGAAATGGCAAACCACTCCAGTATCTTTACCAAGAAAATTCCCCAAATGGAGTCACAGAGTTAGACACAACTGAAATGATTAAAAAAATGAGAATAATAACTAAGGTGCCTATAGTATCTACCTACAATTCAAGTCTGGCCTCAGACATTTATAAGCTGTGTGACCCTGGACAAATCACTTAACTGCCTAGACTCAGTTTCCCCAATCTGTCAAATGTGAATGGTAATAGCAGTAGTATCTACTTATAGTCCAAATCTAGCCTCAGACATTTATTTATTAGCTGTGTGACCCTGTTTGCCTCAGTTTCCTTATCTGTAAAATGTGGATAATAGCAGCAGTTACATTCAAACATTGTTGTGAGGATCAAATGATTCTCAAATGCAAACCTTTAGGGGTTCTCTAAATGCTAGCTATGACTAAGGATGCTTCCAGCTCTAAATCTATGGTTCTATGAATTTGGCTTCAGTTAAGTAATCCTTGCTGTTTTGGCCTTTCCTTTTCATTTCTCAACTGTCAAATATCTTGGGTTTTGAAATTCTAGAGCCTACAATTACTGTGTATTGATGTCAGCTCAGGGAGTGGACTGAGAATAAAGGAATTTTAATTTCTGCTTTCTTATCCCCTCATCCTATTCTGTTTTTCTGCACATCTATTCAAAGATCACATCCCTCTTTCATCTGGCTGGGGAGATTGGATAGAAACTGGTGAACTAAGATGATGGGACTAAAATCACCACCATGAGCGGGACATCTTTGGGTCATGCTGGCTTCTCCAACAAAGCAAGGCATGGGAGGAAAGCCAATTTTCCTAACGCAATTTGGTCATCCAAAACCAATCCAAAACAAGACAAAACCCCACATACACTTAAACAATGGAAAACCGAAATGAGTGAGTGGTTTGCATCTAATTCCAAAGGACAGGAAGGAGCTAAAGGTCAAAATGGCTCCTGGTTTGTTTGTTTGAAGAATGTGCTTGCCATACTCAAATCCCTACCAAATTAAAGTCCAGGGCTAGAGGAGCTTTACCTTAGGACTCAACGCTCTGCTACCTGCAGGCTAAATACTGCCCAGCTCTCTTTTTGCTGTTGTTGAGTAGTTCAGTCCTGTCCAACTCTTTGTGACTCCATGGGTTTGTCCATGAAGTTTTCTTGGGAAAAATACTGAAATGTTTTGCCATTTCTTTCTCCAGCGTGTCTCCATTTTACACATGAGGAACTGAGGCAAACAGAGCTTAAATTACTTGTCCAGAGTCACTCAGCTGGTAAGTGTCTGAGGCCAGATCTGAACTCATGAAGATGAGTCTCCAAGACTGGTACCCCATCATCCAGCTGGCCACAATATATTTAACTGTCCCCCAATCGGTGGACACCTCCTTTGTTCCCAGTTCTTTGCTATTTAACAACAACAATAGTACTTCTTGGACTCTGTTGAAGGAGGGTTTTTTTAAAAAAAAATCATTGACCTTTTTGGGAATCTCTGGGTCAAAGGTCATCGCTTTAGTGGGTTTCTTAGCAAAATTCCAAATCACTTTTCAAACTTCATATGTTTTAGAAAGATTTTCTATAAACATTGAAAGAGAGTAGGGTTTTCTGAGCAATGTTGAGTTCACCAGAAAACTCTCTTGACCAGAGCCTTGTGCATCGCCTTGGCAGTCCAGTCTGCCAAGGCTTTACCATTGAGTCAAACCCAACTCTTGTTTGTGAAGTCATTTTGTTCTCTTGTTTCCAACACTAACTCCTCCTACTCAACCTCTGAGCCTTGACAGATAATTTCATAACCTTTATGGCATGATTCAGATGTACTGAGATATTTTGAGATAGCAAAAAAGTACTGAAATAAAAGTCAGCTCTTATCAAGAGTGAGAAAAATGTCTGAAACTGAAGATAAAAGAAGGTCTAGGAGAAATCAAGGAATTTAGCTGGGTAGAGCCAAGATGGAAGAGTAAAAGCAGGAACTGGCTTGAGCTCCCACTCCAACCAACCTCCAATATCTAAAATATGACTCTAAATAAATTTTAGAGCTACAGAACACACAAAGTGATAGCCAGAAACAAATCTTCCACTGAAGGTGTCCGGGAAGACCAATAGGAAGGGTCTATTGCACCGAGGTGGGAGCCAAGTGCAGTCCTGTGTGAGCCGCACCTGACCACACTTGCAGCCCAGACCAACTAGAGCAGACTTCAGTAGGCTAAATCACCAGCAGCTGTGGTTGTTTCCAGACCTCTCAACCCATGAACACCAAAGAGAAAGTAAAATGTCAGTGTGGAACTCTGTTGGAACTGGGTGAGAGAAGAGCACAGTCTGGCCCCTGCCCCCAGGGTGGCAGAGGTATGGTGGCTGCAACTAATGCCACATAGCTGCCTCTGGAGCCCCTGTGGCCTGCAGGTCACAGGGGGACCAAGCAGGCATTCAGAGGGTAATCACTTGTGCTTCGACCTGCTGGAATCTGGGTCACAGTCTTGGGTGGATGTCCTGGGGTGAGGAACGCCAGTACATCAGAGCTTGGGGTGGCTGTAGAGAGGGTGCTCTCCTCAGACCTCTGACAACTGCACAAACCCCAGTGATCTGGGACACAGCTCTCTCTCTCTCTCTCTCTCTCTCTCTCTCTCTCTCTCTCTCTCTCTCTCTCTCTCTCTCTCTCCCTCCTCTAGAAGCAGAGTTCTACTGGGGCAAAGAGCTCAAAAGTCTAGTAATTGGCTGGCCTGATAAGCAAACAGAGGAAGTGCAATCAGACCGTAAGGTACTTTTTGGGGCAAAGAAGATAAAAACATAAAACCAGAAGAAGACAACTAAGTCAAAACTCCTGCATCAAAAGCTTCCAAGAAAAGTATGAATTGATCACAGGCCATGAGGAGCTCAAGAAGAATTTTGAAAATCAAGTAAGAGAAGTGGAGGAAAAATTGGGAAGAGAAATGAGAACGATGCAAGAAAATCATGAAAAGTGAGTGAACAACCTGACTGAGGAAAATAACACCTTAAAAAATAGACTAACTCAAATAGCAAAAGAGACTCAAAAAGCCAACGAGGAGAAGCATGACTTCAAAGGCTGAATTTGCGAGATGGAAAAGGAATTTCAAAAACTCACTGAAGAGAATAATTCCTTCAAAATTAGACTGGAGCAAGTGGAAGCTAATGACTTTATGAGAAATCAAAATGCTATAAAACAGATCCAAACAAATGAAAGAATGTAAGACAATGTGAAATATCTCATTGGAAAAAAAACACTAACCTGCAAAATAGATCCAGGATAGATAATTAAAAATTATTGGACTACCTGAAAGCCATGATAAAAAAAAGAGCCTAAAAATCATCCTTCAAGAAATTCCCAAGGAAAATTGCCCTGATGTTCTAGAACCAGAGGGCAAAATATTAATTGAAAGAATTCACTGATTGCCTCTTGAAAAAGATCCCAGGGGTGGCTAGGTGACGCAGTGAATAGAGCATTAGCCCTGGAGTCAGGAGGACCTGAGTTCAAATCCGGCCTCAGACACTTAACAATTACTAGCCATGTGACCTTGGGCAATTCACTTAACCCCAATTGCCCAACTTTCCCCCTCTGAAAAGAAAAAAAAAAGATCCCAAAAAGAAAACTCCCAAGAATATTATAGCCAAACTCCAGAGTTCCCAGATCGAGGAAAAAATATTACAAGCAGCCAGGAAGAAACAATTTTGCATTGTGGAAACATGGTCAGAATTACACAAGATCTAGCAGCTTCTATGTTAAATGATGGAAGGGCTTATAATATGATATTCCAGAGGTCAAAGGAGCTGGGATAAAAACCAAGAAGCACTTACCCAGAAAAACTGAGTGTAATGCTTTAGGGGAAAATATGGTCATCTAATAAAATAGAGGACTTTCAAGTATTTTTTTTTGCTTTTTGGAGGGGGGAAGGCAGGGCAATTGGGGTTAAGTGACTTGCCCAAGGTCCCGTAGCTAGTAAATGTCAAGTGTATGAGGTCACATTTGAACTCAGGTCCTCCTGACTCCAGGGCTGGTGCTGTATTCACTGCACCACCTAGCCACCCCACTCTCAAGTACTCTTGACAAAAACACCCGAGCTGAACAGAAAATTTGACTTTCAAATACAAGAAGCAAGAGAAGGTAAACAGGGAAAAGAAATCATAAGGAACTTATTAAATTTGAACTATTTACATTCCTACATGGGACTTTTCTCAGTATGAGGATAGTTGAAGGGAATATATATATGTATAGGAGGGTATATATGTATATAAATATATATGTGTGCGTTCATATGCACATACATGTATACATAGACAGAGGGCACAGGATCAGTTGAATAGGAAGGGATGATATCTAAAAAATAAAATTAAGAAGTGAGAGAGGAATATATTGGGAGAAGGAGAAAGGGAGAGATAGATCAGGGTAAATTATCTCAAATAAAAGAGGCAAGAGAAAACTGTTATAATGGAGGGGAAGAGCAGAAGGGTAAAAGGTAATGGGAACAACCTTTCTGTCACTGAATTTGGCTTAAGGAGGAAATAACATACACACTCAATTGGGTATCTTACCGGAAAATAGGGAGGAAGGGGATAAGAGGGGTGATGATTGAAAGGAGGGCAGATTTGGGGAGATGATAGTTAGAAGCAAACACTTTTGAAAAGGGACAGGGTGAAAGGAGAAAGTAGAATAAGTGGGGGACAGGAGAGGATGGAGGGAAATATAGTTAGTCTTTTACAATATAACTACTATGGAAATGTTTTGAATTACTATGCATGTGCAACCTATATTGAATTGCTTGTCTTCCCAGTGGGGGTAAGTGAGGAGGAAAGAAGGAAATGAATCTAGAAATCAAAATTTTAAAAATAAATGTTAAAATTTTTTTGGCATGCAACTGGGAAATAAGATATACAGGCACTGGGGTATAGAAATCCATCTTGCCCTACTAGAAAGTTAGGGGGGCGATGGGGGAGGATATAAGAGAGAACAGATTGGGGGAAGGGGTATTCAGTAGGCTCGCTCTCTTGGGATTGGGGTAGGAGAATGATCGGGAGAAAATTTATAACTCAAAATCTTGTGTGAATGAATGTTGAAAACTAAAAACAAATAAATAAATTGAAAAAAAAATAAAAATAATTTAAAAAGTGATTAAGCTGTAGGAAAGGAACCAACAAGCATTTATATAATGAGCAAGGCTCTAGATCTAATTCTAACAGTGAAACAGAATACAAGATCATAAGATCTAGAACTGGAAGGAACTTCAGAAGTAATTGAGTAACACCATCATTTTATGGACACAGAGAGTGTCATACAGGGTTACATAGCCCTTAAACGTTTGAGGCAGAATTTGAACTCAGGTCTTCAATACAAGCCCAGAGATTTATCCACCTGGTCACACCACCAGAAATCATCAGGACAATAGACTTAAAGATAGACAAGATTTTAAAGTTATAGGTAAGGCTATATTTTGGAAATCAATTACAGATATTTATTGATTGATTGTTATGCAAAACATGTTGTAAAATAGTGAAAGCTTTCAAAAGCAATAGCCAAATGTTAATCCAGAGGTGGGGAAAATAATAATTGAAATTTCTACAGAGAATGCCATTTCATAGCCATTGGCATGCAATGCCTTCTTTGACCAGAAAAGCTAAACACCTAACTCTAACCCTCTTTCCGTGTCCAATAGTTTTTTCCCCCACATGCTCTAATTTAAAAAGCTTTGATTAAGCATGCCATATGAGCAAACCACTGGACTGAGTATTGAGGATACAGAGAAAATATGGAAACTAGTCCCTCAAGAAGCCTGCGTTCTACTGAAGAGTTTGATTCAAGTTGGAAGGTCCTTTTGATCAACACATTGAGTAGGTGCTTAATCAATACCTATGAAATACCTATAAAATCAATGAATGATTGAATTCATGAGTGAATAATGATCATCTCAGCTATGGGATAAAGTCCAGTCTAGTGAGGTAACCATAGGCAACTTTTTTTTTTAAAAGGGCAAACCAGGCATCACACAATGCATCAATAATAACAGGAATGGGAAATAAAATGGCAACCACTGGATTAGCAAATAGTGAGGGTGGAGATGGAGCTGAACTTATGATTTCACGGATGGCACACTCCAACGTTAGAAAACTCCCTCTGCCAGTACAGGTAGACACTATATGGTCTTTGAGAGTCACCTAGAGCCCTTAAAATGCTTGGGATGACAAAGTCATTGTGTGACAAATGTGGAATTTGGGTCTTTCTGCCTCCAAGATCAGCTTTTTCTCACTTGGCCACAAGGTTTCTCCCATAAAGTCTTGTTTTAAAGACAGGAATAGGGATGGAACCTGGGATTTCCTTTGTAAAGGAAATTCTCTCTACCAAGTTGGTGATCTTTTCTGCAATTTATAATCTTAAAACAGTTGCCTAGAGAGAGCAAGCACTGAGAGGTTGGGTGTCTTGTCCAGGGTCACCCAACCATTATGTGACAGAAAATGACATGTTGTCATATCATTTTATCCTACCAGCCCTTTGTATTTAGCTAGTATTTCATCCTTCCCACCATTTGTCAATGACATTGTCATGTCATGGGTAGGATGAAATACTAACTGTGCTTGGCAACCAGCCTTGCTTTGATCTTGAGTGGTTCAGATGGTCATGGAATTTCAGAGCTAGGAGAGACCTTAAAGAAACTAGTCTGTCGATTTAATACTTAATATTTTTAAAAGTCTTATTGATAACTTTTGGTTTTTCATCAATTGATTCTGAATATACTACAGTATTCTTTTCCCGCATTCCAGTAAATCTTTCTCATGTAACAGAGGGAAAAGAAAAAAAAAACCTAACCTGAACTAGTGGACATAGCCACCCCCCCCACACCCAACACAAAGTTCTGTACCCATAATTCCCCACTGCTCAGAGGACAGGCAGGTGGTGTATCTGCTCATCTGTCCTCCGGGGCTTAAGACGGGGCTATACAATCAGCCTGGAGTTTCTGCTTCGTACTAGTGTTCTTTCTGTTTAAATTATTGTATGTATCAGAGATAATGTTCTCCTTGTTCTGCTCATTTTGCTTCACACAATTTCCAATGTCTTTATGGCTTTCTGTGAGTTATTCACATCTATGATTATTTAGGTACAATATTTTAGTGTTCTGTCATGTCCAAGTGTTTGTAACCCCATTTGGGTTTTTTTTTTTTTTTTGGCAGAGATACTGGGTTGGTTTGACATTTTCTTCTCCAGCTTATTTTACAGATGGGGAAACTGAGGCCAAGAGGGTTAAGTGATTTGCCCAGGATCACACAGCTAGTAAGTGTCTGGGGTTATATCTGAACTCATGAGGATGAGTCTTCCTGATTCTTGGCCCTGTGCTCTGTGCACGATGGTGCCCACTAGCTGCCCTCGATAATGTTGTTGTTGTTAAGTGATATACCAGGACTTTATTTGCCACCGATGGTTTAGCCGTTTTCTCAGCCCCACATTTTAAACAGACCCAGAGTGGCAACGATTTGTCTTCTCTCTTCCCAAATAAGCAACAACCTTTGTAAAGACAGCAACTCTGTCTCATCTGTTACTTTGGCCCCCAGGACAGAGGGAGTGTGGCTTTGTTCTTATTGAACCCTGGATGCTGGGAGATTCTGAGGTGTCTGTATCTCTGCTAAGGCTTACTAAGGTGGCACTCCCGATTCGGACAGAGCTCAGTTCCCTGTCCTGGGGATAGTGAGAGGGATGGGGCTGGATCCTGATCCTGCCGATAGGTGAAAATCCCGGATGATGACGCTGCCTCTGCCAGTGAAGGGTGGCGACTTCTCTGTAAGTTATAGAAGCAGAGAGTTGCCCAGGGCACTGGCATGTTGAGTGATCTGTGCCCATGTGTGTCAAAGATGCTTTTGGACCCAGGTCTTCCTGCTCTGAGGCTAACTCTCCATCTATACTGCTTCTCTTAGGCTTCTGTCAAATTGCCTAGGGCCACAGTCACCCGGAAGTGGTACCTGCCATGTCTGGCTGCCGTTCCCCATTGACCCAAAAGCTACCAACAGGATTAAACATCAGTCATGGCTTTTTTCACTTTTTTTTTTTAGCACAACACTCCTTCTTTGGATGGCCTTGTTTAGAAATGGCAAGCAGATGGAGCCACCATGGCGCTCTCTTTGAGAGTGAGGACTGTCTTAACTTTATTTGTATTTCTACCCCCAGCATCTGGCACATGGTAATAAAATAATCATTGACTGATTGACTTCAACTGCATCATGGGCTAAATTGGCACTCATTATTATCATTGTTATTTATTCAGAGGGGGGAGGGACATTAGAGGGCATGTGAGGGTCTGGGAGAGAGCTGCAGGGATGATGAGATTCTGAGGGTGGTGGCTCTGGGTGCAGTGAGGAGTGGGCTCACATCATGTGGCTGCATTGGATGGTAGAAATAGGAGGTGCAAGACTGATGGTCTTCACAGAAGAAGAAGTATGTCCTCTGATGGGGAGGAAAAAGCCTCCCTACTTCTCAAGGGTGGTGGCCCGGTTGCCCTGTGCTGATT
Source organism: Petaurus breviceps papuanus (assembly GCF_028583685.1). Classification (NCBI taxonomy): domain Eukaryota; kingdom Metazoa; phylum Chordata; class Mammalia; order Diprotodontia; family Petauridae; genus Petaurus; species Petaurus breviceps. The sequence continues at coordinate 9,107,103 of NW_027185852.1, forward strand.
ACAAATCTAAGTCTAGGAAAAAGAGAAGGGCTGTAATTTATCTATATAATGCATACATACATACATATGTATTCACACATATACATATGCACATATATGTGTGTCTATATCTATCAATCATTCTATCAACTATCCTCTATCTATCTGTCTGTCTGTCTATCTATCTATCTATCTACTATCATCTATCTACCCATCTATGTATCTACTATCTATCTATCATCTATCTGTCTGTCTATCTATTATCTACTATCTATTATCTATCTGTCTATCTCTATCTCTCTATCTGTCTATCTCTCTCTCTATCTGTCTATCTATCTGTCTGTCTATCTATCTATCTATCTATCTATCTATCTATCTATCTATCTATCT
>NW_027185852.1:9107481-9109365 GCF_028583685.1 Petaurus breviceps papuanus
TCTATCTATCTATCTATCTATCTATCTATCTATCTATCTATCTATCTATCTATCTCTCATTCCACAAAATGGGAAGAGCTTTCCTTTATTTCAGCTGACTGTGACCCCCTGAGGGAATATGGTGCCCCTCAAAACTTGCCTGTCAAGGACAATGGGCAAAAATTGTCATTTTATTTCTTGCCTTCCAGGAAGCTAAAAGTTGGCTAGCTTTGGAATATGTGGAGTAATCTGGGGTATCTGTTTGGTGCAAATTATCTTAAGGTGTTAAATGTTTTTAAGGCTAGATGCAAGGAGGCCAGTTGTGTTCTGCCAAGACAAGAGAGCCGTGGAGTTACCCACCTACCAACTATGTAACAAAGCAGCTAGTAGTGCTGTGGAGAGAGCACTGAGTTCAAGTTCGAATTCATACTCTTATTAGCTGCGTGACCCTGGACAAGTCACTTACCTTCTGCCTGCTTCAGTTTCCTCATCTGTAAAATGGGGATGATAATGGCACCTAAATCTCCTGGGGTTGTTGTGAGGATTAAACTACAGTAATACTTGTAAAGCACTTGGCAAACCAGAAAGCGCTCTGCAATTGTAGACAACAATAATAATAGGCCACGTAAGAATTGTAAGGTTAACAAAGGTTACCTTCACATCCCCAACATTTCCGTGAAGTGTGCAGTGGAACAGCCATTATCCCACTGGGGGACACGGTTCGAACCCATGACTTCATTGGCGTGGGAACCTCCTGGAATGGAAATTCCCTCCACCAGTGCAGACTAGCTACTACAGTAGCTTCTCATCATGGAGGTTCAGTCGTTCACTCACAGACACGATGCTGCTCTGTGAAAACACAGGCAACACCTGCCTCAGGTCTGACCAACCGCAAGGAGCTATTGTGGAAAGAACATTAGATTTGAGGTTAAAGGAGCTGGGTTCAAATTTGACCTCTGGGACTTAATGTGTATACGACAAGGTCACTTAAGTCACGTAATGTCCCGGGCCTCTGTTTCCTTGTCTGTAAAAGGAAACTGTTGGAGCTACACAGACCATGAGATAGCTTCCCGCTCCAGCTCTCAGACCCTACGGTCTTTCTACACCATCCTGCACCCATTTTACAGATGAGGAAACTGACCTGTTCAGGATCATGCAGCTAATAAGTATCAGTGTTAAGATTCTAATTCAAGTCTTGACGATAGATAAAATGAATCCGATTTTGGAAACAGGAAAAAACCAGCTCTTGATAAGGTCCTATAGCGAGACACTGGCGCAGGCAGGGATGTAATTTTGTTCAGTTGAAACTCCACCTGGACTGAGTCACACTTTCCTCAATCTCGCTCCGAAGCCCAAAGACCCAGGTGCATCCCTAGGAAAGGATTTAAGGTCAACTGGAGAAGTATGTAACCTTCATAAGTGACACCCTTCAAAAACCTGCCTCTCCATTCAGACTAGTGAGCATCTTAAAGGTGCCTCAAAAGTCTAGAGGGACAGACTGAAAAAACATCCCTCTCACTGCAGGAGACAGTGTGTCATGGAAATGAGAAAGAGGACACAGAATCAGGAAGACTTAGATTGAGTCTCTTTCCTGATAGATACTGGCTGTATGATCCTGGGCAGGTCACTTGGCTTTTTAGCACTCCAGGTAACCCTCTAAGGAGTTAGTCTACATTGGTGAAGGGGGTGCTTCCTCACTGGAAGTTCCCCATACCAGTTAAATCACAGGTGTAGGGGATTTAAAAATTAGATTGGAATGTTTGGAGAATTCCAGAATTGGAAGAACAAACCCTATGTGAAAAAAAATAATCCCCACTGTCACCTCCCTGACAAGTGCACATCTCATGCATATTTGTTACAAGGGCTATGCTTCTTTCTCCCTCCCTCCCTCCCTCCCTTCCTCCC
>NW_027185852.1:9109465-9132403 GCF_028583685.1 Petaurus breviceps papuanus
CTTCCTTCCTTCCTTCCTTCCTTCCTTCCTTCCTTCCTTCCTTTCTTCCTTCCTTCCTTCCTTCCTTCCTTCCTTCCTTCCTCCCTTCCTCCCTTCCTCCATTCCTCCCTTCCTTCCTTCCTTTATTTTCTGATAAGGTTGAATGGAAGAAAAAAATTTTAAATGTAATTGAAAATAAGTTTAAAAACAACAACAATAGCATCCACCCCAGGTGGGATTGGCTGGGGGCTTTCCACAGAGGTAGCTCCTTTCACTTGGGATATTTCTAATCATCAAGAAGCTTTTACATGAAGCCAAAATTCGCATCTTTGTTACCTCCACAAGCACTGAATACATAGCCTAACAACATTATAATATCATTCAGAAATGGGGTCAAACCCCATTTGTTCAGGCTGCCCTACTTCATGATTTGTGATGATTAGTTTAGACTGGTCAGAAGATTTCGTGTATTATGAAGGCAAAGGTCAAGGGGCTTGCCCAACATCTCATATGTAGTAAGCAACGGAGGCAAAATTTGAACCTGTCTTCTTAATGGGTTTTCCCAGCATGCTCCGCTGCCTCCTCAAGGCAACATTCTCTTTGCTTCTTTGAAAGAGTTAAGTCTCCCCTTCTAAGGCACAGGTGCCCTTGCCCATGCCTGCCTTGCCTACCAGCACCCCCTCCATCTCTGTCAATCCCACTTTTCTGGGGTCTCTCTCCCAGTGTTCACTACCCCTCCATTGTGCCTGGTTATCAACAACCGCCCTTCGTATCAGAGTTGTCCCCTCCCCCTGGACATTACTCTACTTGTATTTTTGTATTGGGGGCCACCAGGGGGGTGCAGTGGATAAGAGACCAGCCCAGGAGTTAGGAGGACCTGAATTCAAATCTGTTCTCAGACATTTACTAGCTGTGTGACCCTGGGCAAGTCACTTAGCCCTGTTTACCTCAGTTTCCTCATCTGTAAAATGAGAAAGAGAAGGAAATGACAAACCACTCCAGTATCTCAGCCAAGAAACCCTCAATGGGTCATGAAATGTCAGATGCAACGAATCCACAAAACAACAACAAAAATTGTGTACTGACTTGTCTGTATACATATTGTCCCCACTTGCCTCCTGGAATGGAAGATAATGGGGCAATAATTTTGCTTGATTATGCCTTTTATAAAGGATTCATTTCTCTTTTATTCAGTGGGGTTGGGGTATGATTGGAAAAGTTTTTTTTGTTATTGTTAATTAAAAAAATTAGATTTAACAACAGCAACAACAAAAAGAATGTAAGCTCCTTGTGGGCAGGGGCTACTTTGCTGCCTGCTACCTAGTGAGTACTAATTAATGCTTGCTATTTATCAGTCTGACGCTCCCTCTTCTCCCCTCATTGACCCTCTAGGACTTAACAGATATGATCTTGAAGAACTATCTCTTCAACTTCAAGAGTTGTCTTCTTGGCCAAAGAATGCCCCTGAAGCCAGCCTAGTACTGCAGAGAAACTCCAAGCCAGGCTGGCCCCTGAAGGATGATGTGGACAAGCTTATCTTGAATGGGTTTGTCTTTGCTCAGAAGGATCTCCCCACATCTGCATTCTGCTAGCAGAGTCGAAGGTCACCTCCATCCCCCCTGTCACTCCTGGCCTCCTAACAATAGCCGCTGAGGAGGGTCCTTCTAGCAGGCTCAGGCTGACCGCAGAGTCTTCTTAGCTTCCCCCACATGTAAGATGAGACCATGTGGCTTGGCCACTGCCCTCCAAACAGCCATGTGCAAACCACACCCAGCCCAGCCCAAAAATCCTGCTCTGAGCACTGGGATTATTATCTTACCATTGCCTCTGGAAAGGGTGTGTCAGCGTACTGACCCACTGTCCCAGAGAATCCTCAGGACAAAACTGGCCCTCCCTGGCCAGCGCCCCTTTACTTGTATCAGCTCCACTTTTGAAAGGGAGCTCCTGGAGGGCAGGATTCAAATCCCTCACGCTGGTGCAGTGTCTGGCCATAAGAAGAGATTAATAAATTCTGAGCAGCTTCTACCTCTCCTAGTTGGGAGAAGGAGCAAATGAGATGATGTTACATACAGCACTTTGCAAGCCTCGGATGCCCACGTACCAGATAGAATGATGATTGTCTAGAGCAAACTGGTGATTTTACTGATAAGAAAGCTCCCTTGGAACTCTTAGTGAGGAAACTTCATGGTCTGGGGCAGCTAAGTGGCACAGGGGATAGTGTAGTGGACCTGAGTTCAAATCCAGTCTCAGACATTTATTAGCTGTGTGACCCTGGGCAAGTCACTTAACCCTGTTTGCCTCCATTTCCTCATCTATAAAATGAGCTGGAGAAGGAAATGGCAAACCGTTTCAGTATCTCTGCCAAAAAACCACAAATAGGGTCTCGATGAGGCAGATGCAAATGAAAAATCACTAAACAACAACTCTCCATTATACCAACCAATTAGTGCTTGAACAGCTGCTACATCCTCATTCCTTGCTTAACCTCTCTACAGCATACAAAGATGGTAAACCAAGGTCCCTTGCCAAACTTGGACTTGAGTTCAAATCCCACCTTTCTCACTTACTACCTATATCTGACCTTGGACAAAAGCATCTCATTTCTCTGCCTCTTTGTTTTCTTACCTAGACAACTGACCTCTCCAGAGGCTGCCGTCCAGCCCTGCCTCTCCCGTGTCCTGGGAGTCTGTTACAGAGCAGGAGAGGATATGATCACGTGGTAGATTGTGGAGGCCAGGCAGCCTCCATTTCTAACTTGCCTAGCATCTTTCGTCCCTGTCTTCCTTCCACTCACCCAGACTCACCACCAGGTGTCATTCTTGACTCTCCACTCTCTCACCTCTTCCCGCAAATCAACTGCCAAGTCCTATTGATTTTATTTTTTGTGGCTCTTTTTGTAATTCTCTCACACTTGCCTCCTTCTCTGCTCTGACACGGCCATAACCCAAACCATTACGACAGCCTACTGGGGGCGCCGCATCGTCTCCCCCTACTATGGTCCATCCTCCAATCAGCTGCCAAACTGAAATCCCCAAGCACAGGGGGGCTGTGGCCCCTCTCCGAAGGTTCTATTTGTTACCTCCAGGTTCACATGGAAAGTCCCCTGCTAAACCCTTAAAGCCCTTCATTCCCGGGCTTTCCCCTCCTTGCCCAGACTTTTTACATCTCACTTCTTTCTGAGTTCTCTATGATCTGGGGGTGCTGGTCTCCATCTCCCAGGACTGGCCATTTTCAGGACCGTCTGCTGAGCCTAGAATTCCAACGCTGCTTCCCTTTGCCTCCGGGCTTTCTTTGTGTCTCAGCTATAAACCTACCTGAATTCAGCAAGAAGCTATTTCCAATACCCCTTAACATTGTACATTTCCTCTGAAAATAGCCCACATTTATCCTCTAGACATCTTGTTTGTACACAGTTGTGCACCAATAGATTGAGTGTGAGCTCCTTGAGGTCGGACAATGGTTTTGCTTTTATTCATATGCTCAGAGCTTTCCACAATGCCTGGAACACAATAGGCATTTAATAAATGCCCAACTGACTTTATTGGAGAGAGCCATGAACAATTAGTGCCCAATGGGAAGGATATTTGGAAGCAGTGGGACCTGGGTGGTGTCCTCCAGGATAAATGGGACCATAAATTCAGAGTTGGAAGGGAACTGAGAGGCCTTTAAACTCATCCTTCTCATTTTACAGATAGGGAAACTGAGGTTCAAAGAAATTAAGAGACTTAGAGGGGGTTCATATAGCTTGTGTCTAGGGTGGAATTAGAACTTGGGATTTCTTGATTCCAAGTCCAGCTGTCTACCCCAAGTCTCTCAAATAACTAAGTTGTACAGCAATATTTAGTTGACATCCAATTGTGAAAACTAACCCTAAGTGAGGGGTTCTTAACCGGTGCATGTGTGTGTGTGTGTGTGTGTGTGTTTGTGCCTGCAAAATCAGCTCCTTCAGCAATATGGTGGTCTATGGACCTCTTTTGAGAATCATGTTTTAAGATATGTTTTATATATTATTACAAAGGAAACTAATTATATTAAAATAGTTTCATATACATGAATGTATGTATATATGCATGCATGTATATATATGCTTTAAGTATGTGTATAGATATATAACTAACTATAAATATATACATATATGTATACACACATGTACACACATGCATATATCTATGCATGCATGTACATGTGTAAATGTATCTATCTATCCATCCATCTATGTACCTATGTATGCATATATCTTTCTATCTGTCTATGATCTCTCTCTCTCTCTCTCTCTCTCTCTCTCTCTCTCTCTCTCTCTCTCTCTCTCCAGATCCTAGGTTAAGAACCTTTGTCTTAAGCAAACCTTCCATCATCTGGAAGTGAATGGATTGAATGGGTGTAATTCTAGAGGGAAGCTTTCCAGTCCTTTCCTGTCCTTGGGCATCCTCCCATCAGCAGCCTCCATGGCCCCTAGATGTGTCTGGAGCTCAGCAAACACAGCCTTCCCAAAGTCTTCCATCCCCAGGGCCTGGGCATCATCCTTGTTTCAGACCACACCCTTGCCTGGCCCAAATTGCAGGAGGTGTTAGTAAATCTGCTCTGTGTGCCTTTTTTGAGCCTCTTTCCTCTCATCCCTTGCTTTCTTTGGCTAGCTTCCATCTCAATCCTGAGTGAACCAGCCTCTGTTGCCATCTGGAACTTAAGATGATTGCAATCTCAGGTGTTGCAAGGTCCAGTTTTACAGAGGCAGGGAGTGGTTGTGGCATTGTGAGTCTGGGAGAGTTGGGCTTGGTCCCTCACCAGCCCAACAGGACTACCTCACCTCCCTTATCTGCCTTCTCTTTCTGCCCATCCCTGCTTGGGGACTAGAAAATTTATGCAACATTCCCTTGGGCCCATCAGGATGAATCTCCCTTGAAGTCTTCCCATCACACCCTTTACCCAGAAAAGAAAAAGCTCACCTTTTCTATCATTTGGATAGCTCTAGAATTCCCCACTCCTCTGGCAAATCTCCTCAAAATAATTAGAAAAAAGGAACGATCCCTTGCCAATTTTTCCTTATCTCAAACTTGAACATCCCATCACTCACCACCTTCCCTCACTACCTTAGAGATGGGCTTGTCAGGGAATGCTGGCTTATCATTAGACACAGATAACCCTGGACCTGATTATTGTTGTGAAGGAGGATCAGAGATAACTCGTACCAGAAAATCCTGTCCTGGTCTCTAGCTTATAACTGGTGAGACCAACTGTTGGCTCCTGAAACAATTGAAAGACCCATTCCTGGGCATTCTGGGTTGTATGGCTAGCATGGAGGACCTGGTGCCAAAACAGCTGACTCATCAGCCACAGGGGGCAGAGTCAGAGACGGAGGAGCATCTGGAGGGGTCATCTGGGGAAACTCTGTCATACTGAAGAGAAGATGGAAACCCAGGGAGAGGAACTGATGTGCTTGATGTCTCACAGCTGTGAATGGCCTAAGGGCCCGTGAAGGCATATGCCGTGTTATGGCTTCACTCCTATGTTTCCTGTGTATGGAGCACCCCGCCTTTGCCCATGACCATCTTTGTCCATTTTCAGTTGAATTTTCGTGCTTTCCAAGCACTTCATTGGAGCCTCTCAGCAGCCCTAGGGGCGGATCCTACAATGATCATACACCCCTCTTCCCAGAGGTGGAGACAGGCTGAGGTTTGACCCTGGTCATACAATTCATAAATGGCAGGATTTAATCTGGTCTCTTTCTTACTCTATATTCATCCTATATTCTTATCTATGGAAAGATTCTCTCTCTCTGTCATGGGACTTCCACTGGAGCAGAGTTATCAGAATCTCCCCCTTCCCAGCATGCCTACTATCACATGATACACAGGATTCTTGATCATGGATCCAGAGACCATCTAATTTGCCCTTTTCTCCTCACTGACAAATGAGGAGCCTGAGACCCACAGGGATTTAAATGGCTTGTTCAAGAATACAGTGTCAGAGTCAAGAGATGAATCCATGCTTTCCTCAATCAGTGCTTTAAAGGATTAGAAAGAAAAAGCTATGCAAAATCTGAAGTTGAAGGCTATTACCAAGACACTAAGATTGCCAGTCATAGACTTCCAGCACTCCCTGCCTTTCCACAAATGTTTTCCTAAGTAGTATTTTTCTGTGGGTCAAGTTTTAAGGATGTTTGTTTCATTGCTGGCCATTGACCCACAAGAAAAAGCTCAAGGGTTTCTTAAGTTGTTGTCTTTTGGAGAGAAACAAAAATAAATGAATCTCTCTTAAAAAGTAATTTTTTACTTTTGGAGTACCAAGGGAAAGCGTACCCTTCATCTGTTTTTTAAGCTTCAGACAAGAAGCTGGACTCTTCAGGAGAGTTTCAGCCTTTGTCAGGACTCCCTCCCTCAAATCCTTCTTTGCTGCCTTGGCTTATGGTGGGGATGTGACCCAGGGTTCTCCGAGGCTTTGCTGGAGGAACACAAGCTCTGGCAAGCCTTACTGATCTGGAGAGAAGCCAAGTACATCCCTGGTGACAGATTGTGTTAGCGATCTCAGAGCCAGCCTAACAAAATAAGAGACGCTTATCTCCAGAAGGCTGGCTACTAGGCAACATAAGAAATAGTGATAAACACAAAATTTGACAAGCCCCTCGGGCCAGTTTTAGACCCTTCCATTTCCACAGTGATAATGGAGTGGCATTCTCAGACCTGGAAGGGGGTCTCAGTATAACAATGCTCTTAAAGTACCTCCCACCTGCTTGGACTTCACTTCATTTTCTCAGCTGCAGAATGAGGGCTTGTCAATGACCTCCAAGGTCCCCGCTCACTTTGGAACTTTCTACACTCCCATGAACATTGAGTTATCGGTATGCTGCATGAGTGTCCGGTGACCAACGGTGACATGTTTATGGGGGACCTGCACCAGTTACATCCATACTGACTGAGTGATGTGGTGGACAAAGTGTTGGATGTGGACTCAGATGACCGAGGTTCGAATCACAGGTCACTGGGACTTACTCCTTGTGTGACCCTGGACAAGACATTTAGCCTCTCTGGGCCTCAGTTTCCTCATCTATAAAATGAGAAAGTCGCAGTGTATGTTCTGGAAGGTCCTCTCCAGACCTAAATCTTTGGTTGTCAGAGCTTGTAATTTTCTCATTTATGAAAAATCAGAAAACATAAAGAGCTTATAGGATTATACTCAGCACATTTTTGCATCTGGGGTTGTATATGACACCAAACATGTTCACAAATCATTTTTGAAAGAAAGTTTCAATTCAAGGGAAGTCCAGGTATGGCACAAATTTGTTGCTAGGAAGGCTGTGGGCAAGAAGGTCCAGAAGGGAGAGCTTTGTTCCATAAAGGGCCTGACCCAGAGTGAAGTCAGCAATGGGGAGGAAACACGTTCTCTTCACACTGAGCTTGGTGTTACCATCCATACAGCCAGAGGACTCTAAGTGGCCTTGGAGCACGCTTGGGCAAAGCCCAGGCTCTTGGTCCTGATTAAGGCCCTGAGAGTTTATGACTAAATGCAAAGATGAGGGTTCTTTTCAGAGGAGCAGATGAATGCTTGGATCTGATCTCATCAGGGGCTCAGACGCCATATAAAAAACTGAGTCCTTTGGTCATCTCACCCAGCAGGGATTCTCATAAAGATAAACATGAAGATAATTCCAACTTTATGTGGAACTATCATTGTGGAGGATGATAAAGGAGATAAATTCTATGAAAGACCCTTCAATTAGAGTCAACCCTCAGATAAGATGTATAATATTCTTGTGAATCTTAGAGTGATACAAATTCTAGATATTATTGTTGCTGCTATTCTTACTGTACTAAATGACCTCCATGGACAAGTGGACACAGGGTAGGAGCATGTTCTAAAATACGACTCAATATCATGAAATGAGCAAAGGGAAAATGGACAATGAAATTAGCAGAAAGTTGGGAATCGGAGGGCAGAACATTACGCGTTGTCGGATGTCACTGTGTGAGTCATTGCTGAGATCAATTGTTTTCTTTATGACGAGAAGTTCAGTTCCCATCAGGGTGGAAAGGCAGTATGGGGGAAAAGCATCCAGAAATAAGTGTCACGTAAAAAGAAAAGTACACCAATAAAACTTGGTTTTAAACAAAGCAATGCAAAAGCCAGCAGCCTGTATAACTGCTAGAAGCTCCACATCCCCTCCCCTCTCTTACTAAAAGAGAATCAGACTGTGCTGGGCCCAATCACAACCAACAATGAAGCTGCCAAGACAGGAAAGGTCGATTATGGATGAAGCAGCTGTTTCAGAATTCCCTGAGGATTATTAGTCGGTTCCAGTAAACACATCAGTGTTGTTCAGTCTCTTCTCACGACCCAATTTGAGGTTTTTCTTGGCAAAGACACTGGAGTGGTTTGCCCATTTCTTTCTCTGGTTTATTTTACAGATGAGGAAACTGAGGCAAAAGAGGGTTAAGTGACTTGCCCAGGGTCACACAGCTACTAGGTGTCTGATGCCAGATTTGAACCCAGGAAGGTGAATCTTTCTGACTCAAGGCCCGGCACTTTATTCACTGCAGCACCTAGCTGCCCCAAAACATCAAAACCCATACCAAATCACAAGGAAGAATAAAGATGAGAAGATACTCTGTGTAATTAATTATAGCAGCTCCAACTCAACCTGATTTAAACAAATGATATATTTTAAAAAATGGGAAATGGGAGAAGTAAGGATGCTAACTGTGACCCACATCATTTCTTAAAGGAATTTGGGCCAAGGCACTAGTTTCCACAGCAAATACAGAGACCACCTCAGCCAGCCTGCACAGGATTTCCATGTCATGTGGAGAAGCCTAGCCCAAGTAAGAATGAGAGACAAGGATAGTCTGCATGCTACCTCCTCAGGAGACATTAAACAGATGAGAAATAATAAGAAAATTAGATTGATTCTCTATGGGACATATATGGGACTTTTGGGGGTGGAGCCAAGATGGCAGAGAAGACAAGGGACTCAGCTGATCTCTCCCAACATTCTCCTTCAAATGACATTGAATACCACCTCCAGTTAAATTCTTCAGTGGTAAATGAACAAAGTCAGAATGAGACATTGTTCTAGCCCAAGACAACAAAGAAGGTCAGAAATAGAGATCGATGACATGTGGGTGGGGCCTGATCTGAAGCCCACAAGAATTAAAGACCAGTGGTGGGACTAGGTGGTGGCCACAGAAGCAGAAGCATCTTTTGGAGCTTTCAAACCAGAGATGGTAAGAAGACGTGGTGAGTGGTCAGAAAGAGAATCCTGTGCTATAACAGGACACAGGACAAAACGCTGTTTGGCAAACACATTGCCTGCCCTAAAACCACTTCTGGGACATAGTTCAAGGGCAGAGAGAAGCAGTTTTGATTTAGTAGGAGCAGAAGCCCTGAGGGGCAGGATCACTTTTGGTGACAAAGGATCAGGAACCTTGAGGGACAGCATTATTTCTAGTCCCAAGGTATCAGGTGCCCTTCCTGGGTAAGGATCAGAGTACAGACTAGGGGAGCGGTGATCACACCTCTCCTAGATCACCTTGTCAGCACCAAAAACTTTTAAACCTCAAGAACTATCTCTGAAAAGAGCAGTGTGAAAAAGCTTAAAGCTTTAGACAGTACCATTCCCTCTCCCTACACCAGGAACAGAGCTCAGCTTTAACATTAAGTTCAAAATAAGAAAAAGGGTAGGAAAGTGACAAAAAAGAGAACCTGACTATAAAAACTATTATGGTGATAGAGAAGCTCAAGACACAAACTCAAAAGTGGACAATTGAAGTGAACATAGCTACCAGCAAAGCCTCAAAAAATGTGTCAATTAGATATAAGCCCCAAAAGAATTTCTGATAGAGCTAAAAATGATTTTCAAAATCAGAGTAGTAGAGGGAAAAATAGGTAAAGAAATGAGAGCAAAGGAAGAAAATTATGTAAAGACAATTAACAATTTAGTAAAAAGAGTCACAAAAATACCAAAGAAGATAATAACACCTTAAAAAGATTGGCCAAATGGAGGAAAAAAAATGTACAAAAACTCACTGATGAAAATAATTCCATAAAAATTAGAAAGGGCAAGTGGAAATTAGTGACTCCAGGAGACATCAAGAAATAATAAAACAAAGTCAGAAGAATGAAAAAAAACAGAAGAAAATATGAAATCTCTTATTGACAAAACAATTGACCTGGAAAATAGATCAAGGAGAGATAATTTAAGAATAAATTAAGAATTAAGTATTTGAAAGTCATGATAAAAAGAGCCTAGAAACCATATATCAAGAAATTATGAAGGAAAACCACCTCAATATCCTGGAACTAAAGGGTAAAACAGAAATTGAAAGAATCTATCAATTGCCACTTGAAAGAAATCCCCAAATGAAAACTTCCAGGAATGTTATAGCCAAATCCTACAGCACCCAGATCAAAGACAAGAATATTTCAAGCAACCAGGAGGAAACAGTTCAAATATTGCGATGCCTCAGTCATGATCACAAAAAAAAATTTAGTAGCTTCTACTTTACAGGCTTGGAGTATGATATTTCAGGAGGCAAAAGGGGTGAGACTACAACCAAGAATAGACTATCCAGAAAAATAGTATAATCCTAAAGGATTAAGAGCTTAAGGCTTAAGAGAAAGAAAAATATGGGGGAAATTTTATATCTCTAAATGCTTACATTAAATAAAATAGAGAAAGAGCACATTAATTATTTGACCATGAAACTAAAAAGAAAGCTAGAAAAAGAACAAATTAAAAATCCCCAATTAAACACTAAAAAGAAATCCTGAAAATCAAATACTTATCAAAGATTCATCAAAGATCAAATAAAATGAAAGTTAAAAACAGCAACCATTGAATAAATAATAAACAAATAAATAAAACTAGGAGCTGGTTTTATGGAAAAAGCAATAAAATAGTTAAACCAATGGTTAATTTAACTTAAAAAAAGGAGAAAATAAAACAACTAATATAAAAATGAATGGGGGAAACAGTACAAATGAAGATGAAATTAAAATTAGGGTCATCTTACTCAATTATATGCTAGTAAAATTGATAATCTAAGTGAAATGGATGAATATTTATGAAAATAAAAATTGTCCAGATTAATAGAAGAGGAAATAGATTACTTAAATAACCCAAATGAAAAAAAGAAATTAAACAAATAAATTAACTCCCTAAAATAAAAAATCTCCAGAATCAGATGAATTTACAAGTGAATTCTACCAAACACTTAGGAACAATTAATCCCAACATTATACAAATGGTTTGAAAAAAAATAAATAAGGAGTCCTAAAAAATTCCTTTTGAGAAACTGATATGGTTTTAATGCTTATATCAAGGAGAGCAAAAACTAAGAAAGAAAATTATAGATCAATTTCCTTAGTGAACACTGATACAAAATTTTTAAATAAAATGCTAGCAAGGGATTGTAGCAATATCTCACAAAAATCATACACCATGACCAAGTGGAATTTCTATTAGGAGTACAGGGCTGAGTCAATATTAGGAAAACTATCAGGATAATTGGCCATGTCAGTAACAAAAATAAGAAAAAAAAAACCATATATCAATAGATACAGGAAAAGCCTTTGACAAAATACAGTACCCATTCCTATTTAAAACATTGAAAGCAATAGATCTTTTCTTAAAATGACAAGTGATATCTATCTAAAACCATCAGTAAGCATTATCTGTGATGGACATAAATTAAAATACTTCCCAATAAGGTCAGGGGTGAAGCAAGGATGCCCATGATCACCACTATTATTCAATATTGTAACAGAAATGCTAATTATAGTAATGACAAGAAAAAAGAAATTGAATGAGTAAAACTAGTTAATGAAGAAATAAAACTGTCACTATTTGCAGATAATATGCAGGTATGTATACTTAGAGAACCCCAGAGGATCAACTAAAAAACTAGTTGAAACAATGAACAACTTCATAAAAGATGCTGGATATAAAATAAGCCCACACAAATCATCAGTATTTGTATATACCATCAATAAAATCCAGTAGCTTAAGATAGAGAAATTGCACTTAAAATAACTGCAGACAATATAAAATACTTAGGAGTCTACCTGCTAAGATAAACACAGGTACCAAATGAACAAAATTACAAAATGTTTTTCATACAAATAAAGACAGATGCAAATAATTGGAGAAATATCCATTGTTCATGAGTAGTCTGAGCCAATGTAATAAAAATAACTACTCTCCCTAAGTTAATTTCCTTATTGAGTGTCATGCCAATCAAACTTCGAAAATTATTTTATAGAGCTATAAAAAAATGTAACAAAATTCATTGGGAAGAGCACAAGGTCAAGAACATCAAGGGAATCAATGAAAAAAAAATGTGAAGGAATATGACCTAGCAGCTCGAGATTTCAAACTATCTTACAAAGTAATGATCATCAAAACAATTGAACACTGGCCAAGAAATAGTTAAATAATGCACAGTAGTCAATAATCATCATAGTTTAGCATTTGATAAACTGAAAGACCCAAGCTTTTGGGGTAAGAACTCAACATTTGACAAAATTGCTGGGAAAACTGGAAACCAGTTTGGCACAAACTAGGCATAGACTACCATATCTCACCATATATCAGGGTAAGTTCAAAACGGACACATGATTTAGACATAAAGGGTGATATCACAGGTAAATTAGAGGACCTTGGAAAAATGTACCTGTAAGATCTATGGATAAGAAAAGAGTCTATGACCAAACAAGAAATAGAAAGCATCACAGGTTATAAAATAGATAATTTTTATTACATGAAATTAAAAAGCTTTTGTAAAACAAAACTAATGAAATCAAAATTAGAAGGAAAACAGGAAACAGGGAAAAAGTTTATAGCAAGTTCTGCTGACAAATGCCTCATTTTTCAAATACATAGGAAAGTGAGCCAAAGTTATAAAAATAAAGGCCATTTCCTGGTTGATAAATGGCCAAAAGATTTGGATATAAACAAGCAGTCTTCGAAGAAAAAAAAACTATCAATAGTCAGATGAAAAAATGCTCTAAATCACTCTGCTTAGTGAAATGCAAATTAAAACAACTCTGAGGTAACACCTCACACCCATCAGATTGGCTAACATGACAAAAAGGGGAAATGACACGCTGGAAGTGATGTGGATAAATTAGGACACTAATAATGCATTGTTGAATTGGAAATTGAGGGGGAAGCCCACTAATTGGGAAATGAGTGAATGTCAATGACTGAATGGTGTATGATTGTAATGGAATATGATTATGATATAAGAAACGATCAACAGGAAGATGCCCAAAAATCTGGAAATATTTATATGAATAGATGCAAAGTGATAGTGACTAGAACAGGAGAACATTATGAACAGTAACAGCAGTGTTGTATGATGACCAATTGTGAAATACTTGACTACTCTGAATCAAGGCAATTATCTATGTCCAAAGGACCCATGATGAAAAGTGCTATCCACCTCCAAAGGGAAAACTCATGAACTATGAATGCAAATTGAAGGATTTCTTTTTACTTTATTTCCTTTTTTTGTCTCTCTTTTTTTTTTGGTAACATGGCTATTATGGAGATATTTTTTGTGCCTTCACACATGTATAATCAAAGAGAGGAGAGGGACAGGAAGGGGAAAAATTTTGGAACTCAAAATTTAAAAAAAAATTATTAAAATTTTTACATGTAATTTGGATATATCCAATGAAGTAAAAATATATATTTTTAAAATTTTTGAAGAAAATTTATGGAAAGAGATAAATATGGCATTTGATATTAGGACAGGGGTCTCCATTAAAATATCAAAATAAGCCCAGCCTCTCCTCACGAATGAAGAAAATATAGTAGAGCAGCTCTAAGGTCATACAGTTGGCTTGGAGAAATGCTAGGAGCCAGGTCATGCCTCCCCAGTTCAGGTCTAGCACTCATTTCAACACACATTTCTGAATTCCTTGCTGAGAGTGCCTAAGTTTCCCGTAGTAGTGATTAGTACATTGTTCTTAAATATATTAGAAGCCTCTTAAAGACACTGAAATAACTTCAAGGTGTAGTAATAGATAGAAGGGTGTCCCAGGTTGGGTGGGGGCATAAAGGTTGGGGAGAGTCCCACTGTACTCAGCTGTGGTCAGACCACCTCAATCATTATTGTACTCAGTCCTGGGTTTTAGGGAGGATATTGACTAGCAGGAGCATATTTAGAGGGGAGTGGTCAGCATGGTGAATGGTCTATCAGCCTTGTAACATGAGGGAATGCTTATCCTGGGGAAATGGGTACAACACATGGGGGCACATGTACCATGTTAAAAGAGTATAATACATTGGAAGGAAAAGGGGAAGGGGAAGGGAAGGGAATAAACACTTACGCATATGTCAGGCACTATGCTAAGCACTTTAAAACTATTTTCTTATTTGATCCTTAAAAAAGCCCTGGGGGGTAGATGCTGTTAATTCTCCCATTTTATAGTTGAGGAAACTGAGGTAGAGAAAGGTTAAGTGGCCTTCCCAAGGTCATAAGCTAGTAAGTGTCAAAGGCTGGATTCGAACTCAGGCATTCCTGATTCCAGGCTCAGTGTTCTATCCACTGTGGTACAACCTAACTGCCACTGGAGGAAGTATAGACATCATTGACATTTCAAATGCATTGCAGTACTGAAGCATAAAAGGGAAAAGCAAACAAACAAACCTTGTCTTAATCCAAAATTTGTAATGTCTATGTCACAAATTAGCTATCTGTCTTCCCGGAAATCTTCAGTCCTAGCTTGGGGCCATGTTTCAGTACGTGCGGAGAGGGGGCTGGGGTTTCCTACATTGGCTGGACGACCTTGCTTCCCATTTTGGGATTCTCTAAACCACAGAATCAGGATGCAGAGTCTGGGAGATACATCTCGGGCCACTCTCTCCCCCCTGTTATGCCTTTCACCAGGAGCCTGGGGCAATAACGTGACTGATCCATCACCTTACTTCTTCGGGGCTGGTCCTATCTTCCAAGCTGTCATCAGTGTTCGCATCAGCTTGGAAGTGACACACAGAGGGCCAAGAATTGGGCAAAGTTTTCTTTGGCCCAGCAAAGACCTTGTGCCTGGGAGCTCTTGTGTACTTTGCCTTCAGTCAACACCTGTCTACCTTGGGGATGGCATTGCTGGGATGAGGTCTGCAATCCCATCAGCAGGTGATAGGAGTGGAAGCCCAAGGGCTTTGATAAGTAAAACAAGGAAAATGGAAAACCAGAAGGAAATTCCATGGGATGAGGAGGGGGGAGGGAAGAAACAGAAACAGAGAGAAGGAGAGTTGGACCTAGTCCTAGGAGACCACCGGCTTTTTCCTCATTTTGTACTGGGGCAAACCAGGTAATTTTTAGGTGTCTCAGTTTCCTCATCTGAAAGTTGGGAGAATGATCCCTGTATTACCTACCTCTCAGGATTGTTATGAGAATCAGATGAAATAATATTTGTAAAGCACTTAGCAGTGTCCGGCACACAGGAGACATTGTACGGATGTTAGCCCCTTCCTTACCTATGGGGGACAGAGCACGAAAGTGGAAAGAGGACTGGTCTTATAATGAAAGAGCCTGAGTTCAAATCTTCCTCTGACTCTTACCGTGTCACCTTGGGTGTCACTGAATCTCCCTATGCCTGAGTTTCCTTATTTATAAAATGGAGTGGCTTCTGTGGACCTTTCTAGCTCTTACCCTATGAACCTCTGCCCCCTCTCCCTCTAATGATGCAGGCTGCGTCCCCATCCTGGGTCACTCTCATTCATACCCACACATCAATCCATCACGGGGTGGTTCCCCCCTACTGTGCTGCCAGGGTCATCTCTTTCTCCTGGTGATTACATGAATACCAGTGGAACCTAAAGACCCTGTAGATGTCAGCTGTCATATGTCCTTACCATTATTGTGTAAGTCATGAAAAATGCTAAGAAAACCCCTTTGGGGTTGGGGCAAGTCCATGTTTCCAGACTTTTTCAATGTATTGATCAGTCGTGCTGACTTTTTTTCCTCTCTAGAAAAATAACTATTTTCATATAGGATGGCTCTCTGGGAGGAGGTAGGGGAAGATGCTTGAGATAACTATGGGGATGTAAATAATAGAAAAAAAAATCAATGAAATATTATTTTAAAAAATAAAAAAATATGCCAAGGAGGAGAATGTGGGCTTCATATAAAGGAGGGACTGGACCTGGGAGTTCTGTGATATGAGGAACTCTGAGGTGAAACAATCTTCTCTGTTAACGCTGATTAAAGAGCTGCCTAGAGAAGTGAGAGGTGAAATAAGGTGACATCTGAACCCACCAGGTCTTCCTAGCTTCAAAGTCCAGCTCTGAAGTCACTCTACCAAGCTGCCTTTCAGGGTCCAGACCTAGGAGCCACATGGGAATCATGGAGATCAGAAAGTGTTCAGTAAAATAGGAGGAACTGCTTACAGAGCCTGTCTAGAAATACCACTTGGCCTTGAAGGGCTTAAGAAAATGTTCTTTGTCAAGCAGAGGCCATGAGTAATAGCAGGACGTTGTGTCCAGTTCTGGGTCCCCCAATTTTGGTAAGACATGTACATCCTGAGGTTTGAAGAAATCCACATAATGCCATCCACAGGCAGGAATGAGCTCTCAGACATTGTAGAGTCACTTAAATAAGATCACTAACCACTAAAAAAGGTTAGACCCAGCCACGATTACAGGGGAAACCAGAAAATGGCTCTCATCCAAACTCTGCCCTGAAGTTGGATGGACAGTCTCTAGAACTTGGCCATAGGCTACCCATGACAAATGGACAATGGGCAGGGCCCAGAGCGAAGCAGTGGGCACAGGGTGGGATGAATGGTCTTTGAGAAGTTGCATAGTTCTTTTTGTGATCCCAAACAAAGGCCATAAAGCCAATATTCCTTGGGTGACCTTGGATGGTCCCAAGTCTTGGAATACCACAGTACCGAGAATCACTCAAAGGCCAAAGGAGAGGTTCACAGTGACCATGTTCATATTCATTAATAATGGATGTACAAAGGAGAAGGCCTCAAAGAGGTTTATCACACTTTCTCCATTCTGTCCTTAGTAGAAGAATGGGGGTAAGAGGGGGGGGGTCTGTGTGTGCATGAGGGAGGGAGGGGAGTCCCTGGGAATGCTATGGAGTATAGCATTTATTTTCAGTTTTCTCAGCTAGGTTTAGTGGATAGAACATTTTAAATCCAGCCTCAGACACTAGTTGTGTGACCTTGAGAAGGTCACTTTTAAGCTCTCTCAGACTGTTTCCTCATCTTTAGCATGGGGATACTAATCATATCTACCTCCCAAGGTTGTTGTAAAGATCAAATGGGACGATAATATACGTATAGCATTTTTCAAATTTTACAGTGGTATATAAATCATACTATTATCATTTTTGATGTTTTGACTGATTTGCCTGAGACCCCCCCCCACATCTCTTTTTTCTATAAAAAAAATTTCTTTATTATAGGAGATGGCTCTCTGAGAGACGGAAAGAGGAAGGATATGGGGAGGAGAATCTAGGTCATGTGAAAACTACATATATGGATAAAATTTACCTTTTAAAAAGTGTCATCAGAGATGCAATAGAACAAGAAAATCAAAAGATGACCTAGCCATGTAGTAAAAGGTGAGGAATATGGGTGGCCAGCCCTCGTACACTGGTATCCACCCAACATCCAGAAGATGTGAGAAAGAGCCTCCAGGAATTGAGTGGAATTTATGGGAGGAGAGAGAGGAAAGATGGATGGATGGAGGACAGCTGGATGGGCTGGGCAAGTATGGATGGAAGCATTTTGCATCATTGCAGGCATGCACCTTCCTGCACAGCCATGAGACACCGATCAACAGAATACTGGAGCATTACAGACACCTAGAACTGTGAAGGAACATAAGGATTTAGAGAGGGAAACAAGAGAGGGAATAAATTTTAGTCATGGGCACAGTTTGGGTAGGATCTGAACTCAGATCTCCCTGACTCCAAGTCAAACACTCTATCCATTAATCACGTCTGTCTTCTTGGTTCTCTGTTACCGAATGCCTCAATACTTGACAGGTATCTTTGAGTAGGGGCTCAAATACCTTCTAAATTAACAGTACCAGGGGAAGGGGTCCTAAAGAATTTGGATACAGTTTCTCTTGTCTTGACCAGGGCCCTCATGCTTTGCTGACCTTAGAAGAGCTTTAGAAATCTGAGGAGTCTGTGTTCTCACAGCAATTTGATTCTGATTTTCCCCCAACAACGGTACCATTAAGCCCATGTGAAATACAGCCATCCAGAAAGCAGCCATTTTATCTGGTTTCCAAGGTGACACCGTCTGTTTATGACGTCATGGAAGAAAGGACGTGGTGGATGCTTTTTTATCTTGTCAAGTTGCCAAGGCAACGGTGTAGTTTGCCTTTTCCATCCTTGGTGAGGGCACAGCAAAGACACAAGCGCCTCCTTTCCCCCAGAAGGCTCCCCCCTCCAGACAGGAGGCAAAAGTTAGTAAGGAGACAATCTTTGAACAAGAAAGTGGAGGAAAGGAAAACTGGATCCTGCTGGATGGATCATAGGAGCATAAAGTCAAGCGGGAAGAGCCCTAGGTGCACATTACAGCCGTGACTGAGAGCTGGAAAGAGCCTCAGAGCTCACCAAGTCCAGCCCTCGCTTTTTACAGATAAGGAAACCGAGGCTCATTGAGGGGGAGAGGGACATGCTCACAGTCAGAGAACCATTCATTCCCTCCTCTAACTCCGTGAGTGGCAGGTGGGAGGGCCTAACAATCGTGTCCCCCCTCCAGACTTTCTCCAGCAGTCAATGGTATCTCTGGCCTGAGCTCCCACAGCCTCCCTGCCTCCGGGATGCTTCAGATCCCCATGGCTCTTAACCAGTAGGTTGGGCTGAGGACAGTTTCTGATTTAATGCTTGCCAAGGTCAATGCTCCCGGCTTTTTCTGATGTTGTGCTCAGATTGACTCAATCTGGCCCTCCTCCTCTGTGGATGCCCTGGCTTCTCTTGTTGTGTTTGGGTCCTGCCCATCCTTTCCTTCATCCTCCTCTATCTGTTCACCCAGTGATTACCTTATAATAACTATATGCCCAAGTGAGACTTAGGCCTGTGCATGCCCACCATGCCTAGCTCCTCTGGCCCTGGACCAGGCCAAAGAATGCAGAAGCGACCTTAGAGGTCACAGCCCAGCTTTCTCATTTTACAGATGAAGACAAAGTTGGGTGAAGTCATTCGTGTGGGATCACATAGGAAACAAGCAGCAAAGCCAAGAGACAGCCTGGCTATTCCACGGCATCACACTGCTTCTCCTAGGTGGGATGCGCCATCTTTTATACACATTGTCCAAACTGGAAAGTGATGAATTGGGCTATTCAGAGGAGAGCGGCTGTGACGGTGAATGGTGAAGGGCCTTGAATATGACATATGAAGACTGGTTCAAGAAGTCAGGGGCCTCAGTCCTGGAGGAACAGGAACAATGGGCACAAGTGGCAAAGGGGGAAAGGTACTAAAATTCAGAGCCATCCCCAGGTGCTCATGGGCTCCCTCCAGCAGCAACTGGTCCTCCTTCCTTGGAGGTCTTCAGCCAGAGGCTGTCATGGAGGCTGGCTATCAGCACCACAGTGGCAAAACAGATACCAGCGGTGGACTTGAAATAAGGCAGATTGGGTTCAAATCCTGCCTCAGATGTTTGCCGATTGTGTGACCCTGGGGGGCGAGTCACTTAATCCTCTCAGCCTCAGTTTCCTCATCTTGTAAGATGAGAGTCATAATGACAACTATGTTCTAGGGTTCTTGTGAGGATCAAATGAGATAATGCACGTAAAGGACTTTGTAAAACTCAAAATGCTTCATCACATTGTTGTCATTGTCATTGTGGTGTTAACCCCCTCCCCTTCCCCTTCCTCCTTCCCCTCCTCCTCCTCCTCTTCCTCTTCCTCCTCCTCCTCTTCTTCCTCCTCCTCCTCCCCTCCCCCTCCTCCATCATTATATCATTATCATCCTCTTCATCTCCTCCACTACATTTCAGTGGAGATTTCATTCATGTGTGGGTTGGATGAAGATCTTTTTCACCTCTCAAATCTGACATGAAAGCAGATAAGGACTATGGGGTCATGTGACCCCCAAGGTGGAAGACTGGACATATTATCTGATTCTCATGACCTCTCAAACCTCTTCAAAATAGCAATTGTGTGTAAGAGATAAAGCAGTTTTTAGGTTAGGGCTCCAGGAACCCAAATGAAGTCAAAACACTCACTCACTCAGCATCCCTTCTCCTACCATCCACCATTCTCCCAACAACCGGGCTGCACAAGCTTATCCCACCCAAGGGTTTTCAACAGAAATTGACTCTACACCCTGACCCCCCCCACACCCCTGCCTTCTTCCCAGTGCCGCCGAGATCCAAAATTCCAAATGGAAGAAATTTGCCCAGGCTGTCAAAGTAGAGTGACCACATTCTATTCTCAACAGAGCTTGTCCAGAGAATACAGGGGGCAGGACACGTATGTGACTGATAGAAAGGGCTCCCCATTGATATGGGGCCAGTTCTGTCCCCCAGAAAACACTTAAGGCAAAGACCAAAGCCGATGAACCATGAATTGCACAGTGTGGGAAGAGGCTGTTTGAGATTCAGCCCCCAGGAAAACCACCATTAGAGAGGATTGTCAGAAAGTGAGCAATAGGGCCAAATAAGGAAAAAGACCGAAATTACCAAAGATCTCAGGAGGAAGAAAATGATAAATATTGAGTATAGCCAGATAAGCCAGACAAGGATATAGATACATTGAGTGAAAAGGAGTCAACAGCTGATAAAGGCAGAAGACCCTATGTGTTCCCAAGAGAGCCTGCAATCGCAACGAGATGCACCTGCATGCTTCAAAAGAGAAAACAATTGTACAAGAGTCATTGATGGGGCAGCTAGGTGGTGCAGTGAATAGAGCACCAGGAGTCAGGAGGACCTGAGTTCAAATCTGACCTTAGGCACTTAACACAAAAAATTAGCTGTGTGACCTTGGGCAAGTCACTGAACCCCAACTGCCCTCCAAAAAGCAAAAAAAAAAAGAATAATTGATGGTCTCCATAGCAGAAACAATTGGCAGGATAGAAAAACTAGAATCCACAATGGCAAGTCTTCTGAAAGAAACAAAAAAAGTAACAACTGGTAATTCAAATATACTAGAGAGGACGACACTCTGGAAAAGGAGATAGAGGTTCATTTTAAGGCAAAATGTCCCAATGATTAGAGTGATATAAGAGTGGAATTGATTTCCCTGGATGGGGGGGGGGTCATCTTCTAGCCAAAGCTCACCACCAAAGGAGCCTTCTTTTTTTTTTGCCTTTTGGAGGGCAATTGGGGTTAAGTAACTTGCCCAAGGTTACACAGCTAGTTTTTTTTTTGTGTGGGTGTTGTCTGAGGTCGGAACCGAACTCAGGTCCTCCTGACTCCGTGGCAGGTGTTTTACTCACTGCACCACCTAGCCGCGCCTCACCAAAGGAGATTCCTAAAGGGTTTTTTATTCCTGTATATGTTGGGTTCGATCACCTTGTGGTCACTTCTAACTCTGAGATTCTTCGGTTCTATATGATGCCAAATTTAATTCTAATTAAAACAAAACACTTGATATTTATGGAATACTTGACACCTATCACACACCTGAGCCTCACAACGACACTGTAAGATAGGCAGTCTAAATATGATGATCTCCATTTTGAAGATGAGGAGGCTGGGACTCATAGTGGTTAAATGATATGCCTGTGGTCACACAGTTTAATAGGCACCAAAGGCAAGATTTGAACCCTGATCCTCCTAGCTCTGAGCCCAATACTCTATTAGTGTATGTTGTCAAGTTCCATTTTACCATTAACAATAGCGTGTTGTATAATTCTTTAGTTTATGAAGTAGTCTATGATATTTAGTGAAAATAGCCTTCTGGAAGACACTATACTTCTATATTACATCTTATATTTTCATTGCATATGCTAAGGCTACCTGTATTTCTTTTCCTGTGAGATCAGAGTGCCATCTTATTATTTTTGAAATATCTCACCCTACTATTTTTCATGAGTTCAAACATCTGAGTAGAACACTCTCTTCTTACCTCCTTTTCTCTGAAGTATTGATCCATCCTCCTTAAAATGGCTCATTGTATCTATCTGGTCTTGAAAAAGAGCCATCCATTGACATGTACTCACACCCTGACTTTCCCGAGATGTTCTTTGTCCTTTTGGGGGCTGACCATCTTCTATTTTGTTAGTAAACTAGATGGCCATGGGCCATGGCTAACTCTGTCCCTGTTACCTACAGAGGGGGAAAAATACAACTCTTCCTTCAGTTAAAAATGATGACCACCATCACCCTGTGATGTCATAAGCAATAGCCATTGCTGTGACAACACCCTATGGAAAACTACACAGCTGGATTCAGGGTAACAACATCTGTCAGTCCCTTCCTGTAACAGAGCATGGTTTTTCACTTTGCTGAAATGGTTTCCTAGTTTTCATTTTATTTAGGTACAGACTCGTTCTTTCTGAAAATGACCTGGCTGATTTAGGAGACTATAAACTCACTATGAAACAACAGTATGATTTCTCTCTGTCCAGATTTGCAATATGACAGCCAAAATTGCTTTCCAGCTCTATTTTAAGGAAGACATGATGTCCAGAACTCAAGAGGTGATGGTCCTACTGTCTTCTGCTCTAGATGGACCAACTCAATTACGGTACTCAGTTCTTGGTTTGTGTTCTAGGGACAGCGAGTGAGTCAGCATGGTTGAATTATAGAACATGTGGAAAGGAATAATATGTAATGCAAGAAAGACAGTGAGGGTTCTGGTTGTCAAAAGTTTTAAAACAAACAAAAGAGTTTACATCTTTGATCCTTGAACTAATAGGAATTTATTCAAGTGTGTGTGTGTGTGTGTGTGTGTGATGCTCGAACCAATGCTTCTGTCCTCCTGATTTCTGTGATATTGAAACATTCTCTCTCTCTCTCTCTCTCTCTCTCTCTCTCTCTCTCTCTCTCTCT
>NW_027185852.1:9132413-9136468 GCF_028583685.1 Petaurus breviceps papuanus
TCTCTCTCTCTCTCTCTCTCTCTCTCTCTCTCTCTCTCTCTCTCTCTGTCTCTCTCTGTCTCTGTGTCTCTGTCTCTCCCTCCTTCCTTCCCTCCCTCCCTCTCTCTCTTTACCTGTTTGTGTCTCTTTCTGTCTTTCTCTGTCTCTGTCTCTCTGTTGCTCTCTCTCTTTCTCTCTGTCAACAAATTGATGCCTCATTCCATGCTCAGAAGGGACTGTAAAGTCTTTGAGGCACGGTCAGTGATTTGCATCTCCATCACTTACTTGCCTTGCACAGTCTTGTACGTGATTTACTAAATATGTGTTGGATTGATTTGTGACACATATGAGTGGGCACAGGAATGCTGCTAGTCCCCATAAGCTCTTGTTCCTATGCTCTTGGGTACTTTAATGTGTTGATTAAGATCAAATTTGAATTTAGGTCAGAAAAATCTTCTTCTTTTTGTTCTGTTTCCTATTATCTTCAACTTAACAGTCACTTTACCAAAACATCAGGCTACAAAATAAACCTATAAAACTACAGTATTTCCCCATTACAGTATATCCCCCCCAGTGACTTGTCTACATGTCATCATTGACTTCCTACTTTCTAATTTCTACCCCCTTCCTGTATCTAATTGGCTGCCAAATCCTGTCAGTTTTCCTTCTTATCATTTCCCATATGCACTCTTTTATTCCTCTGACGCTGCTACCACCTTGATTTAAACCCTTATCCCTTCAGCCAACAGCTGCTGCTTGGTCTTCCTGCCACAACTTCGGCTAACTTCAGTCCATCTTCCACTCGCTATCAAAGTGATCTTCCCTAAATGCAGATGTGACCATGTCATTCCCCTACTCAACAAACGCCAGTGGCTCCCTATCACCTCTGAGAGCAAAGACAAAATCTTCTATTTGATATCTAGAACCCTTCATAACCTGACCCTCTCCAACTTTCCCAGTCGTATTACATCTTAAAGCCTTCTGTGTATTCTTTGATCTAATGACAATGCCACTCCTTCTAGTTTGTGAACAAGACACTCCATCTCCTGACTCTAGGGTTTTTTAATTGACTGTCTCTCTCTTGTGTCTGGTATGTTCTCTCTTCTCATCTCTACCCCTGGCTTCCTTCAAGTCCCAGATAAAAATCTTACCTTCTACAAGAAACTTTTCCTAATTGCTCATATTTTTGTACATAACAACAACATCATAATAATCATGTAGATTACTCATATTATAATATATAAACATAATATATAAATAGGATAAAATGCAATTAAAATATATAAAATAGCACAATGACAAAGAACAATAAATGATAACAATAACTAGCTTTTATATAGTGCCTACTATGTGTCAGGTGTTGTGCTAAGTGCTTTACACATTGTCTCATTTAATCTTCAGGACAACCTTATGAGGTATGTACTATCATTGTCCCCATTTTACATGGAGAAAATTGAGGCATGTAGAGGTTAAGTGCTTTGTCCGGTATCACATATCACAGATTTGAACTCAGTTGGGCACAGTGATATATCTACAGACTCAGCTAGCTGCTTCTAGGGAGAGCATTCCAAGCATGAGGGTCAGCCCCAGTAAAGGTAAGATGGGAGGTGAAGGAACAAGAAAGAAACCAATCAATTGAATATATAATATGGGGAAGGAGATTATGTGTGAAAGACTGGAAAGGTGGGAAGGGGTCAGAATGTAAGGAACTTTCTGTTCCAAAAAGAGGAGTTTCTTTTATATCCTAGTGACCCAATGAAGGCACCCAATGAGTCAGAAGGAGGGGGTGATATGTTCCAATTTGTCTAGTCATTTTATTGATTGAGGAAATTGGGGAGCAGAGAAGAAGTTATTTGCCCACACAATAAGGTATTTGCTGAGCAGGACCAGCATCCAGGTATCCTGATTACCAGCTCAATACTCCTGGGGTCCTTTAGCTAAAGATTTTCTCCAAAGATCAGGTTGTCTTAACCTAAGTTACTCACTTTTCCAGTAATCCTACAAAATGAAAAGACAAAGCATGGTGCTACCATGTGTCACTGACCTTTCTCTGCCAAGAACAATGACAGTCCTAGCTCTAGGAGTATTTGTTTTCCCATTAAGAATGGGAACATGATTTATTTATTTTTGGTTTCTCCACTTTTTATTATGACTTATATTGTTAAAATGTCATAGCTTAGTTTATAAAATACCATGATGTCAATGCTTGCTTCGTTTTTTTTCTTTGTTCAGTATTCCTAGAAGAAAGGAGACAGCTTGTCTCTATCTTCTGAATAGCCCCTAACCCTGAAATTAGAGTTGAAAAGGATCTCAATAGCCACCTAGACCAACTCATAGCCCAGAAGAAAAAGAAATCCCTATGATACTATACACAACATGTGAATTGGAAGGCCAAACATTGATGGCGTTGGCTTCTTGTTTTGAATAGTGCCTTTACATGGTTGCAACTATCTGTTCCAAACAGATAAGATACAGAAAACAGCAGATAAAATTTCTCTTTGAGTATAGGCTGCCTACATAGAGTTGAAAGGGGGATTTGAGATTGGCTTGTCCAACCCCCATCATTTTATAGGTAAGGAAACTGAAGCCCATGGAGATCAAATGACTTCCCCAAGGACATTGAAGACAGATTGTGAATTAGCTTTGAATGATGGAAGTGCTGTCAGAAGCAATAGAGTGATATGATATATGCAATGTTAGGAGGATACAGGGAGATGCTAGGGTTAAAATCATTTTTTTGTCCCTGTTAATAAAGATAGATCAATATACAAAAAATCAAGGATCATCCAAAGAGTAATGGAGAGGGACGTGGTCAGAGTACCTGGGGAGGAAGCTAGAAACTATCTAGCAAATTAGATTAAGCCAAGATCCATGGCATCTTGGAGCTGGAAGGGACTTTGAACATTTACCTCATAAGAGAATCACAGAACAAGAAATCAAGCTGCTTTCAGACAGCTTTTTTTCTTCCAAAGCTGGAAGCTATCTCCTTCTAATTTCCACACATCAGCCCCAGTTCTGGCATCTGGAGCCCTCCTAGAATTAGACTCCTCCAGCTTTCATCTGGCATCCCTTCAGACATTTGAAGGTAGCCATCCATCATCCCCCCACTCTACCCCAAATCCTCTACTCTTTCTACCGATTCTAAATTACTCAGGTATTTCTTGTACAATGTCATGTGGTTTCCAGTCCTCTTTTCCTCCTTCAGCCTCTCTACTCTATCGACAAACCTGACAAAGAGGACTGGGATGGACTGGAAAAATGCTCCAGATGTCATTGGACAACTATGAAGCACAGTGGGACTATTACCTCCTGTAATTCAAACATTGCTTCTACGAACACAGCCCAAGATGTCATTAACATCTTACATAAACCGTATTATTCTCTTGGTTCATTTTGAGCTTGTGATTAATTAAAATCTTAAGGTCTTTTTGACATGAATTACTCCTACATAAGGACTTCCCTAGTCTATACTTACATAATCAACTTAAAAAGAAACAAACATGATTAAAGGAATTTACATTTATCTTTGTTGAATTTCAGCTTAGTTTGGTTCCACCATTCTGAATTGCCAAGATCATTTAGAATTCTGACTTGTCTAGCAAAATATTTATTCCTTCTAGCTTTGTCTCATCTCTTAATTTGATAAACATGCCTTCAATGTCATCATCTAATTCACTGATTAGAAAAAAAAAGTTGAACAGGGTGAGGTCAATGATAGAACGAAGTTTCATTCCACTAGAGAACTCCCTCTGGGATCACAGTAATATGGAATCAACACTCCTTGAGTATGGTTGCTTAACGAGTTACAGATTCACTTGGCTGTGCATCATACAGCTCTGATTGCCCCATTGTCAACTGAGCTGTCATGAGGGGTTTTTCCAGATCACTCATTGATTTCATGAAATGATCCATTCAGGGAATTTTTCTAATTGACCAGTCTAGTGACTATGGCAAAAAGAAGTGAGGCTACACCTCCCCCCTCCTTTCCTTTCCTTTCCTTTCCTTTCCTTTCCTTTCCTTTCCTTTCCTTTCCTTTCCTTTCCTTTCCTTTCCTTTCCTTTCCTTTCCTCTCCTTT
>NW_027185852.1:9136868-9185163 GCF_028583685.1 Petaurus breviceps papuanus
CTTTCTTTCCTTCCTTCCTTCCCTAGGCTGAAAGTGCCTCCATTTTTCTGATACTATGTCAGACTTCATACATTCAGTTGACTTTAACCTATCTGCAGCTCAGAACTTCTTTTCTTCTCCAGAACTAGACCTCCATCACACTTCTCAGTTCCTTCTACACCACATCTTAAAGGACTTCCTCCCTCCATTCCTAGTTCCCCTTTAAGTGTTATCTTCCCCATGAAACTATAAGCTTTTTCAATGTCCTAATTTGTATTTATAGCTCTAATGCTTTGTACAATGCTTGCATCATTTCTCTTTCCCTAGAAATTCTTTCTTCTTTCTTTCCTTTTTTCTCTTCCTTCCCCCCTCCCTCTTTCTTTCTTTCTTTCTTTCTTTCTTTCTTTCTTTCTTTCTTTCTCTTCCCTGTCTCTGTCTGTCTCTCTGTCCTCCCCTCCCTCTTCTTCTCCCCTTCCCCTCTTCTTTCCCTGGAGATGTGTATATGTATATATGTGTGTGTGTGTGTGTGTGTGTGTGTGTGCGTGTATGTGTGTGGTGTGTGTGTATATATATATATATATATGTGCCTATTTCACAGGTTCATTATGAAGAAAGTATTTTGGAACCCTTAAAGAATTTAATAAATGTGACAAATGGGATTATTTCATGAGACAGTGAGGATCTGAAAAACAAAAAACAATTTATCAGTTTCTCTTAGGACTCCCACTGAGGTCCTGGTCATCTCTCTCTTCCAGCCCCCTGGACTCAGCTGTTTTCTCCCTGAGATTAAACCACAGAGGCCAGACATCTGAGACTTGTGTTTGATTAACATGGAGCTTGGGGGGGGGGTGGAGCTAAAAAGAGTAACGACTACAATCCTATTGGAGATAGGAGAAAGAATGGGTCACAAGAGTAGAGCTGGAAAGGCCCTGGAGGTCATTCAGTCCAACTCCCCCATTCTATACAAAAATAGACTGAGGCCAAGGTAAATGAAGTGACTTGCCTAAGGGAACATCGCATTTGACAGATGATGAAACTGAGGAAAGTTAAGTGCCTTGCTCAAAGATATTCCCTATTCCTGATCCTTTATTTTATTGATGAGGAAAGACGGTCAGAGAGGTGCAGGTATTTGCCCAAAATCACACAGCTAGCTTGTGGAAGAACTTGGTGTTTCCTGAGTCTTGGTACATTTCTGCCACTGAAGCCTGTGTGATCCCAGAGCTCTTAGCAGTCTTTAGGCGCTGCTCTAATGGTTGCCCCTTGAGCAGGTGTGGTGTGGAGTCTGCAGTGCTAATGAAAGATGGTATTCTGGAAATAATAGCATCTTTCCTAACCACAGCCACTCTGCTTCCTTCAAGACTTGGCTCAAATCCTATCTTCTGCATGAGGATTTTCCTGCCTTTCTACATGTCTGCCTACTTATCCATCCATCCACCCATCCATCCATTCATCCACCCACCCATCCATCCATCTGTCCTTCCGTCTGTCCATCCATCCATGATCCATCCATCCATCCAACCATCCATTAACCCATCCATCTATCCATCTGTGTATCTTTTTATCTGTCTGCCTTGACTAGCCATCTATCTTATCTACAGATCTATCCATTTGTCTTGTCTATCTATTTGCCTGTCTTGTGTACCTATCACCTCATTAGAATTTGAGTTCCTTGAAGGCTTGGCCTTTTTGTAAAAAAAAAAAAAGAAAAACAACTTTGTTTATATGCCCAACTTCTAGCATAGTGTCTGGCACACACACACAAAAAATAAAACTACTAATAAATACTTTTTGATTAGCTCTCTTGAAAGTCATTGTCAATGTCGGGTTTCCTCACTAGATGGCAGCAGAAAACCATGGCTACAACTTGTAAACACCAAAATCCGGTTAGAAAAGTGGGCACCAAAGATGAATGACAATTGATTTATATAGTGTTTCACATTTTGCAGACTGCCATCCAATGAGGCAGCTACATGTAGGTATTATTATTTCTATTTTACAGAAAAGGAAACTGAGATTGGGAGAGATAAAAGTGACTTACCAAGGGTCACATGACTGGTTCCAAAGTCAGGATTTAAACCCAGGTCTTCCTGAATTGGGGTCCAGCTGACCATAGGATCTCTCTTTGAGAAGATGAAAGAAGATGAAGATGGTGATGATGGTAGTGGTTGTGATGAAGATGATGATAATGGTGATGAAGATGATGATAAAATAGATAATTAGAATTTATATAACACTTTAAGGTCTGCAAAACCCAGCATAAATATGATCTAATTTACTCTCAACAACCCTAGGAGGTAGGTTCCATTATTATGCTCACGCTCACGTTTACAGATGAGAAAACCAGGGCAAAAAGAGGTTAAATGAGGCCAGATTTGAAGGGTGGGTGTTACAGGTATTATTATCCCCATTCTATTGATGGGGAAGTTGAGTTTAGGAAGTTAAGTGATTCCCTTGTAGTCACCCAGCTAGAAAGTGTCATGGGCAGGGCACAGAACTGGGCCTTTAGGACTCCAGCCACTACACTAGATTATTTTTTTCACATTGGCCTCATTTCCAGGCTTTTCAGTTGAAGACTGGTGGAAATTGCACCTTTTCTCACTCAAATAAAAATAAAATTGCATCTGTGGCTCTCTTGTTGAACGTCCAATGGCTTTCTGGGTTGGATTCTTCGAATTTCGCACCTACACTTCACAGAACTGAAGGGAGATCTCAAAGGCCAGCCATCTCATCTAGACATTTTTGTTGTTCACTCATGCCCAACTCTTCATAATCCCCTTTGGGGTTTTCTTGGCAAAGCTACTGGAGTAGTTGGCCATTTCCTTCTCCGGCTCATTTTACAAATGAGGAAACTGAGACAAACAGGGTTAAGTGACTTGCCCAGGGTCACACAGCTAGTCAGTGTCTGAGGTCAGATTTGAACTCAGGAAGATGAGGCTTCCTGACTCCAGGTTTGGTGCCCTCTGCACTATGGAGCCCCCTAGCTGCCCAGAGGGGTATTTTTGGATGGGCAAACTGGTCCAAGGATGTATTTGGATTTGAATCCAGGTTCTTTGACTCCAAGGTGCCTGTTCTTTCCACTGTACCATGATAATGATGAGAAATACCTGAGATGACCTGCACTGAACCCCAGGTGATGCTGACATAGACAATAGCTGAGCCCTCTTTCCTAATCCAATCCGATTAACCAGGGGTGTGTTAGTAAACATTTAACAATCAGCTCTCAGAAAAAGCAAATGTATGCATGGTCCTATTTAATCCAGCATTATTATTCACTTTTCCTCCATGACTTTCTTAAGACTATAGTAGACAATGGACAAAACAATAAATCAAGCTCTGGTCTGTAGTGTTTATGGATTTTCTGTGAAGTTGATGCTCATTTGTATGAGTCAACTCCAGCTTACCATTGCAACTAAATCCCAGTAAGCATTTATTAAACACCTTGGATGTGCACTAGGCTTGGAACTAGCGATACAAAGGCATTAAAAAACAGAAATAGGATCCACCCTAAAGAAGCTTACCTTGTCCTGGACAGATATGCCAGGTAAGTATTTGTAACTCCATTAGGTGTAAGAGTACACACTTAGTTACCCAGCTGGTCAACACTTGATCCTTTGTAATTCCTCCCCCCTGCTGGACCAGACCAAGCGAAATCTTTCCCAGCTCCTCCCTGGGGGATGGTTAAGGGTGTGAATTTTGCAGCCACTCTCCTCTCTTTTTTAACCCTTCCCTCCTTCCTTCTCTCTGCAGATTTGATCGGCTGCACCCTGTGATGACCATTAGCTCATTTTTTTAAACCTAGGAAAAGTATGATGATCCTTATGCACCCCTGTGCTGTTTTATGGAGTTAACATCATGAAAACTAGTAGTACCATCATGATAGCTCAAAGCCCCCATTTAGGAAAACACTGACCATGCAGAAAGAGAGATTTGTCCCTTTGCCTTATGTAATGGTTTGTGTGTGTCCAGCTACACTCTGGTCTTTTTTAGATTGGAGGCAAATTCTGTGTACCAGAAAAAGTTAAGGTAAAGGTGGGCAGGGTAGATTGCCATGTCTTTTACTGGAGAGGGTTAGCTGGGGGAAAAGAAGACACTCCTTGGAACTTTCCTCGGACTTTAAAGATGTAACAAGTACAACTGTAGCTTCAGTCAGGGTCTTCTGTTCTAAATTACCTGTGGAGATCCAGTGATCTGCCTTAATCTCTTATTCTATCAGCTTGTCCCAGTTTATAGGATTTTCTCAGCTGCCATTTTCTATCTGAGCTCAGTAAGACTTGGGTGGGGCTGGGAATGCACCCTCCCTACTCCTTCTTAGTCTTGTATGTGTGTGTATGTGTGTGTGTGTGTGTGTGTGTGAAAATTCCCAGGTGTGACTTGTACTTCAGCTCATTCTCAAGGCTATGAGGCAATACTTAAAACTCATCAATCCCACACTCCCAGTCTATTCTCAAACCCATTACATGTATATATGATAATTTGAGGAAGGAGAAATCACTAATAACTAGTGTGAAAAAGAAAGTCTTCCCACAAGACGGACATGAGCTGATCCTTGAAGGAAGTTAAGGACTGTCAGAACCAGAAATAAGGAGGGACTGCATTCATTGGTGTGTGAGACATCCTCTACAAAGGCAAGATGGTGGGAAATGGAATGCTGAGTTTGAGGGGGCTCATTTTCTATTGCTACCTACTGACCCATTCTGGGGCATCCTAAGCAGGGAGACTTTGCAGGATGTAGTTCCTTGCTGAGGAGCTCCATATCCCATTCCCCAGTCTGTTCTCCCACCCAGGTGCCAATGAGCTAATTCTTTTGGGTGGTTACAATGAATCAACATGGTGCTTCTCCCAGGTAACATGTTTTCATTAGATCAGAATTTTTTTTCAAAGATGATGCATTAATCCAAAGAAATGACAAACGAGGGGAAATTCAGACTGTTAGAAGGAGGGTGCCTTCAATCAACACAATGTGTTCTGGGCATGTCTAGGAAAGAGCCTTGATTAACACCCTTTGCAGGGGTACAATATTGCATGTTTAACAACTGGCTCCCTAGAGAGGCAAATGTATACAGAACAAACTTTTAAATTTAATATGTATTATTGACATTTCTCTATCATTTAAGTATAGAAATAAAAAAAATAAACCAAGACCTGATTTGTCATATCTGCCAACTTCTCAGGTATAAATGCTCACACTGAAAATGTAATAGTTGATTACAATTAACCTGGCTCTAGCCCACCCCTACCCCTTAGTGATTTGTCCCTTGACCCAGAGGCATCTTGCTGCAAGGGGAAGAACTCAGAACTTGGAGCCGGGAGATGTGGGTTCAACTTCTGACATGACCACTTACTGCTGATGGAGCCTTGGCCAGGATATTTTGTCCCTCTCAGCCCCCTTTTCTTAACTGAAATAGATACCACTTGCATCATCTCTCTCAGAGCTATTGTAAAGTGATTATTGCCCCCCCCACTCATTATTATTTCTTAGGGGCAGGCCAGCCAATCCAATTCCTCATAAGCTTTCCTGGCACCAGCAGATGGGGATACCTGGCCCACACCTTCAGTGCAGTTCAGTCAGGAGGTTTCACTGAAGACCCCACAGAGCAGGGCCAGGGAATGCCCACTGCTCTAACAGGCTGGAGTTCTGGGGAAACATTACATCAGAACAAGTTTGGTCCCTATGGACCCAAGCCACACGTTTTTCTGTTTGTATCTCATCCCCTGGAGATTTTTGTGCTGAAAATTCCAGCTCATGAAGCAGGCCAGCTTCTGCTTTAGACTCACGTAGGTCCTGACTTGAACCCTGCTTCTCTTTCCCCACAGGGAGGGGATTTCCTTTGACTCCGTGGGTTGTCTCATACAGCAGTCAATGACCCTTTGGACAGTAGGACAATTCAAACATTTTTGACCTTTTGGCAGTTAAATGAGAATTTCCCAAGCTAGGTGAGTGCATTGTTTTTCTTTGTATACCAGGACTAGTGCTGGAGAAGTGGGTGACTAGTCTTTATTGGAAACCACTCAGTTCCTCCAACCTGAGGAATGGCCAAGCCAAGGCCAGGCTGTATGGTATAGCACTGGACTGCTGAAATAACAATAGTAAGTTATATGAATATGCCAAATTTTACCTAGTCCTTACCTCACAACACCCATAGAAATTAGGTTCTAGATTTGTGTATTCTAGTGCACTCTAGATTTAGGGAGAGAAGCTTGGTGGTGCACCAGATCTGG
Organism: Petaurus breviceps papuanus; assembly: GCF_028583685.1. NCBI lineage: Eukaryota > Metazoa > Chordata > Mammalia > Diprotodontia > Petauridae > Petaurus > Petaurus breviceps. Next base: position 9,143,067 of record NW_027185852.1, read on the forward strand.
ATTCAGGAAGGCTCCTCTTTGTGAATTCAGATCTGTTCTGAGACAGTAGCTGTGTGACCTTGGGCAAGTCTCTCCACTCTATTTGCCTCAGTTTCCTCATTTGTAAAAATGAGCTGGAGAAAGAAATGGCAAATCACTTCAGTATCTTTGCTAAGCAAACCCCCAAAGATTTTGGGAAAGCAGTTTTGAAAGGATTCAGCAAAGAGCTAGGACTCCATGAATTTGGGACAGGACGCTCTCAAGGATGAAATTTGGGAAGATATGAAGAGATGCAATTTCACCTTAGGAGGAATAAGGGGAGTTGTCCAAGCTGATGGGCTGGCACCAGGATTGACGAATGTGCAAGAATGACCTAATCTGGAATTGTGATGTCATCAGTTCAGGGAGCTCCTATGTGGATAAGAACTCCAGCAATCCAGATGGATATCTAAAAACAAAACCATCTACATGACTTATATGGCACCTTAGGGTCTGCAAAGTGCCTCACCCTGATCACCCTACAGCTGAGAATCTGAGATGCCTGGGACACTAAGAAATTGAGCAGCTCTTACAGGTCAGGGGTGGGACTCGAACCCAGGCCTCCCCAACTCTGAAACAGGTTCTCTGGCTACCACATCAATCTCCTTGGTGCCAGTGAGGTACGACAGGTAGTGAGGGTGGAGATAGGATTGCTGCCAAGTTCTCAGGGACTTTGCCATCCACACGTAGGCAGGGTTGGGCCACTCCCTTATCCCTTCAGGGTCCCAGTTTCCTCATCTGTAAAAGGAAGGGGTTAGACTGGATGCTCACTAAGGTCTGTTCCAGCTGTAAAAGTCTATGCTTTTGTATAATGCAACAAATGGGAAAGGAGAAAGCTTATGTGAATGGAGTCCCCTTGCTTCCCAACATCAGATAGCTTCTTGTTCTAGTTCTGGACATCTCTGACTTCTTTCTGTACATTGATCTACCATCCCATAACATTTACCTGCTGGGACTAGTTCAGCTCTCTGGGGCCAAGCATATTCAGTCTCATCCCTCTATGAGTGACACCTCAAGAGATAGTCGAAGACAGCCATCCTCCCCCACCCTCTCCAGTGTTGACCAGGATAAACATACTCAGTTCTTTCAAATGTTCCTCAGAGATATGGGTTTTTCTGATCACTTACCATCCTGGTCCTTTTTCCTTACGCTTGTTTCATGGAAAATTTTCCTAATCTTTAGAGCTCACCAGGGTGTTTGCCATTGAGGTGGTGGACTTTCCTTTCTCTGGAGCTACTCAAGCCAAAGCTGGATATCTTTTTGCTGGGTTTCTTGTAGAGGGATTTCCCTTTCAGATGAGATTTACACTAGGTGTTCCAAAAGACCCTTAAATAAAAAAATCATGCTTTTTAAATTTTCATGTCATGTACATCTTCCAACATAGATAACCCTTTTTGGATGCCCCCAAAGAGTCACACCTTCTAACGACAACAACAATTCTGCAATATCAACTAAGCCATCAATTAAATCCAAATACATGCCCTGTTCCACACGCCCCTGCAAAGGAGTGAATTCTCATTTGCTGTCTTTGCGTCCGTGTGTGGCCATTGTCATTAGACAGCGCCGAGTTTTGATTTTCATTGTTGCAGCCTTGCGTTTTCTCTTGACCTTGTTATAGTCGCATGTAACTACGTTTCCTGGTTCTACTCACTTTGCATCCGTTCATAGGAGGTTTTTCTATGGACCTTTCTCACCATGAGTTTCTGCGATATTCTTTTTCAAGTACTTTACGCTCCCCCATTAGACTGGGAGGTCCTTGAGGGCAGGAGCGGTTCTTGCCTTTTTTTATCCGCAGTACTTGCCACATAGTAGGTGCTTAATAAGTGTTTATTGATGGACTCCAGCCAAAGTGAACTGTTCATGGCCTCCCTTTGGTGATCCCTTTCCTGGCTTGCGCCTTGGTCCTCTCTCCTACCTATTTGAAATCCTTTATAGCCTTCAGATACCAGACCAGATGCCATTTCCTCCAGGTTGCCTTCCATGATTGCTTTGATAAGTAATAATCTTTTCTCAGCCAGACCTTGCATAACACTTATTTCTTACAAATTTCTAATTTTTCATTTTCTAGTATAGCTATTTGTTCAGGTATCAGACCCATGTTATGCTGTAACATTCTCAAGGGCAGAGGATTCCATCTCCACTAGTACTGTGCTACAGTCAGTCAGTCAATTAACACACATATGCTAAAAACTCACCATGTGACAGGCTTTACTCTAGAATCCAAAGGCAAAAATGAAGCTGTCCCTGCCCTCGGCAAGCTTCCATTCTTTTCACCTCTGAAGTGCTTAAGACATGTTGACATTAAGGGAGGAAGAGAACATAGACGTAGAGCTGGAGGGGCCTTAAAAGTCATGTTCCCTCATTGTACAGATTAGGAAAATGAGTCCCAGAGAGGAGAAAAACATGACCACCCAGGAAGTTAGAAGCTAAACTAGGGCTAGAATCCATATCTCCTGACTCCCAGCCCATTAGACCCCACTTGGACCTTGCCTTCCTCCATCCCTGAGGTCACAGGCACTTGGTTTACTTTCTTCAACCTTGGTTTCCTTGCTCTTAAAAAGAGCAGATTAGATAAAAACTGGGAAAGGCACCTGTGGCTCAGGAGGAAGATGGAGCCCTTCAGGACACCCAAGTGTCTCATGGCCTGGACCTCTCTATGATGACTCGCCTAATTAACAAGTAGAGGGTCCCCCAGTGGTCAAAGGAGAGGAATGAATAATTCTCAGAAGAAGAACTACATAACATGAACAACACTGTGTCAGGGTTCAGGGGTGGGAAGCTTCCAACCCCCCCCCCCAAAGTGATAATAGAAATTAAAATCAAGACAATTCTGAGGCTTCATCTCATACTCAGGAAATTGTCAAATATGAAAAAAGATTGGAATAACCAAACATAGAAGGTGCTGTAAAAAGGGAGGCACACTAGTGCATTGTTGGTAGAGCTGAGAATTGGTCCAACCATTCTGGACATCATTTTGGAATTATACAAAAAAAGTGACTAAGATGTCCATATGTTTTGACCCAGAGATCCCACAGCTAGGCATCTACTCCAAGAAGTCTAAAGATAGAAAGAAGGTCCCTATGCACATAGGGGTTTTGATTCAGAGTCAAGAAGGTACCTTAGAAGATACCATCTATTTCAGTCTCCTGACTTGACAGATGAGGAAACTGAGGCCCAGGGAAGTTGAGGGGCTTGTTGAAGCTCATACCACTAGTAAGCACCAGAGCTGGAATATTAACAACAATAACAGTAATGTTAAATTTGCATAGCACTTACTACCTGCCAGGCACCTATCAAGCACTCTACAAATATTGTCTCATTTGTTCCTTAAAAGAACACTGGAAGGCAGGTGCTATTATTAGCCCCATGCTACAAATGAAGAAACAGAGGCAAATAGAGATTAAGTGATTTGTCTGGGGTCTTATAGTTAAGTGTCTGAGGCAGGATTTGAACTCAGGTTTTTTGTGGGTGTAAGTGTGAGTGTGGGTGTGGGTGTGACTAGGTGTAAGTGTGAGTGTGGGTGTCAATGTGGGTGTGGGTATGGGTGTGGGTGTGAGTGTGAGTGTAAGTGTGAATGTGGGGGTGGGGGTGGTAACAAACTTTGTGGGGGAGTTTGCAAACAAAGTAGATGCCCATTTATCAGAGAATAGCTAAGCAAAGTGTGTACAAAAGTATCGAATACTTCTGCATTGTAAAAAATAATGACTATGAAGACTGGGGAGGAGCATGGGAAGACTCCTACAAAGTGATCCAAGAGAAGTCAGCAGAGTCAGGAACATCACATGGGCAGCAGCAACAACAATGTAAAAGGATGAACAACAACCGAAACTAAACACTGTGTGATTATACCAATCAACCTCATCCCTGGAGAAATGTTTGAGAAAACACACTTGCTGCCTTCCTTGTAGAAGCTGGGGGGGGGGGGGTCCATGGCTGTGGGGTGGTGGGTGTGTTGTCAGACTCCGTTAATGTGCTAATTGGTTTTATTGGGTTTTCTTTTTTCCTTCTGTTACAAGAGATATTTAGCTGGGTGGTGCGATGGGAAAGATGTATTTGGAAATTAATGTGATAAAACAGAAGATTGCAATAAACTATATTAAAATAACAAATACATATCACCGTTAATTTTTTTAAAAAGCATCTTGGGGATGAGCAGAATTTAAAAAGCTTCTAGATCAATCTCTTCCTTTTAAAGGGGAGAAAACCCAGAAAGGGTGGGGACTTGCCTACAGTGACCAAGGTGCTAAGAGACCCACTATGTGATCCCAGGTCCTCAGATGCTGGATTCTGTGCTCTGACTCAAATATTGACTGTTTTGCTATTCTGAGGAAAGGGATCAGGGAACAGATCCGGGCCCCTTCTCTGATAAAGAGCTTATTTCAAAAGCCACCACAACCAGCCAAACAGTAACATAAGGGTCTGAATTTTGGTTCTAATGCAAGTTTTTTTTTCTTTCCAAGACTGAGTTCTTATGAAGCTGAATAAAGAGAGATTAGCTAAAAATCTCTGTGTGGTCCAGTGAACCTCCTGTCAATCAGGAAGAATCAGCAAAAACAGCAACATTCTCCAACACCTTCCCTGCCCCAAACATTAAGTGTCTACTATATGCCCGGTACTGTGCTAGGGGCTAGATGCTGTGGTTACAAAGACATGAATGAAGCAGTCCCATCCCTCAAGGAGCTAATGTTCTACATTCGATGATGCTGGATTGATTTAGATTCACATTTGTTGTCAGATTCGATCCAAAGGGAAAGACAGTTCTGGGATTGTGCCAGATATCTGGGAGAGCTAGGATGGGCCTTTCTCACCTGAGCCTTGTTGGAGGATGAAGAAAAATCTGGAAGGGTTTGTGTGTGTGCGTGTGTGTGTGTGACACAGAGAGAGACACAGACATATACAGGCATTCACATGGATAGATGGATGGATGGATGATGGATAGATGGATGGATGGATGGATGAATGGAGAGAAGCAGAAGCAAACAGAGAGACAGGACCAGAATCAGTGAGACAGAAGGAAGGAGAGAGTCAGAGGGAAAGAGAGACAGAGAATGAAATGGATGAATAGATAGATAGTTTCACTGAGAGAGACAGAAACAAAGGAGAGACAGAAACAGTGAGACAGAAGGAGAGTCAGAGGAGAGACAGAGAGGGGGGAAGGGAGGGAGGGGGAGGATGTAAGGACTTGCTTAAGCTTGGAGGAAGGAAGCTATTGGCAAAACAAAGGATGACTTTGGCATCTAAACAAACTGGAAAGAAACATGTTCCCTGCACGTCCCTGCTTGTTTTGAGACAGGCCTCAGCCTTTCTGATTGATTGTGTTGGGGGCACAGGTTTGGAGAATCCAACCAACACAATGCACACACTCACATCCACACACTAGCAGACCCGCACACTTAAAAATACAAGGAACTAAAAGGGAGTTTTTAAACTACTGATCTCAGAGTGGGGGGAGGGAGAACAAGATGCCTACAAGGCTGACATTGCCGCTGGACTCCGACGTTCACAAATAGTTTGACCAGGAGGGTGGGCGCAGCTGGAAGTGCCTGAGCCATCCATGCCCCGACCTCCTCTCCTGGCAGCTGAGGAAACTGATGTATAGGGCACATGCAGGGAGTTACCCAAGGGTGCAGAGTCAGGATTTGAACCCAGGTCACTGGCAGATGGCTCCAGAGCTGGAAGAGGCCTCACAGGCCATCGAGTCCACGGAGGCCCAGAAGGGGCAGTGACTTGCTTGAGGCCACCCTGGTCATAAGTGACAGATGCAGACCTGGAGCCCAGGTTCTCCGAGTCCCAAACCACTGGACACACTACTTCTTTAGAATTACCATTGTTGATCCTCAAGACAGGAGCTATTGTTACTACCCCTGTTTTAGAAGTGCACAGCCTTGGATTTGGTTCCAGAGGATCTTGGGTCCAAATACTGGCTCTGCGTCCCCTAGGGCCCAGGGGACCTCTTTCACTTCCTCACTGTGTGACCTTGGGAAGATGACAACCTTTCTGAGCCAAGGCTCAGGTGACCTCATCTCTAAAATATGGGCAATGATATTTGTGAATGAGATTGAAGGAGATCTGCTACCAGAAGTGCTGTGCTCCTGGAGCCAGCCAGGCAAGAGGCTGACCATGTCTCTAATGGTCATAGACACCTAATGTTAGGTGCTTGGGCAAATCATCATCAAGACTCGCACAGAAGTTTCAGTGGAACCTTCCAAGTAGCGATGGCCAATAGTCTGCTTCCTGACTCATAGACACAAGTCTCTGGAAAGTCAGAGGACCCGAGTCCAAAGCCCACTTTTGCTTCCTATTATTTGCATGAGTTCGGGGAAGGTGCCAGCCCCTCTGAGCCTCAGTTTCTTCATCTGTAAAATGATGCAGTCACTCTTTCTTGTTCCAGAGAGTGGAGCTTAACTACACCATTACATCTAGGGAAGAAGACAAGAAAATTGTAGCCAAGGAAAAGAAGATTATGTATAGAAAAATACCTGACAATTTAAGCTTAAAATCTGAGATGGCAGTTCTGAAATACACCAAGATGCTCTCTGACACAGTGAACACTACTAAAATCACCGTGCTTCCAAAGAACACCATTACTACATTGTAGTAGTACCACATGGTTAATACTGGTTTCCAGCTCCCAGCAAACCAAATGCCATGGCTAAAATTTGGGGATTAAAGCTATATTCTCAGTCTAACTGAAACAGTATCTTTCATAAGAACAGAGAGTCACCTTAAACACTAATACCTATGAAAGCAGAAGAATCCTGCCTTTTCCTCAATACAAGCTACTGTGCTCATTCACTGGGGTTTATTAATCCCCAAAACTCTTTGCCCAGTAGTAAAGAAGTATAAAACATGAATACTAAGGAGCTCGTTTCTGTTAAAATAACAATATAAATGATTTCACTTTTTACAACTGGCATAAAAAATTAAGAATGTATATCTTAAACTCTAGGTGGTACAGTCATCAAGATTTTCTTCCCTACTGAAATGATCATGGCCGTGTCAAAATATAGTTCTCGTTCATCAATGCTTCTGAATAACTGAGTCATATTGTACGATATCTTGCCATACGAATGATGCTTATGGGAAGGCTTATGGAAAGATCAGAGATACCATACAAATGCATTTGCAATTTTGACAAGTTTCTTGGTTCAAAATGTCCAAACCAACTGAAAATCTGCTATAGTATATAGGGTTTTCTAGTTAACTTACACAAAATGTTAACAGGTAGAAACTGCTGCCCAACCAACCCTGTATTTGCAGACAGCCCAAGGGGGAGGGATGCTGTACAATGGGGTTTATATTGTTTGTTCCAAACCAAAGCACTTAAGAAGGTATCATATTTCTATATCTGTATCTCAACTTAATTATATTTAACCAAACATTAAAAATGTGAAATTTTACCAAAAAATGAGACAGTCACAATAAATGACCTCTAAATATCTTTCCACATCTGCATCTATGACCTAAATTTTGGTTCTACCAGGATTATCATCATCCATATGCAATTGGACTCCCAGATGGCTCTGGGTCTTCCTTTCAACTCAAATAAATTCTACATTTATTAAGTCCATACTATGTGCCAAAGTTTGGGGAAACAATAGTGGATAAAGCATCTGCCCTCAAGAGGTTTATGCTCTGCTGAGGAGAATTGGTATGTGCACCATTTGTGGTAGATGAGAACCCTTAAGAACTGTGGGTATTTGGGAAGGAAGCCTCTAAGTGAGCCTTGAGGAATGCAAGGTACGGGGACACTGTGAGCGCTATCACTGTAACTTAGAGTAGAATTTTGCATTGTATCACACTGTGTTCTGATTGTTGCATAGACGGGTTTTCCCATATTAATTAATCCATTCTTACACTGAGTATATATTTATTATTCTCTTATTTTGCACAAGGTCTAAGGCTTCACTGTGTTCCTAGAATACCTAGTACTGTGCTAGCTTCCTAGTAGATGGCCAATAAATGCTCTCTGGTTTAATCCACACATTTCATTTTTTATTTTTACTCATTTTGAGTGCTGGGTTCAAATCTTGACCCCTCATAAAACTTGGTCCAGAAATGATAACAGCTAACATTTACATAACTCTTTAGACTTTCCCAAGTGGTTTACACATACTGTCCCATGATTGAGCCTTACATCAGCTCTCTGGAGTAGGGACTGTTATTAGCTAACTCGATGGGGCTCTGGATACAGAAAATGGTGAAGAAATGTTTGCTGAGTTGTATTTGATTGTACTTGACTTCAGGTGGAGAAGGAAGTGACTTCCTTCTCAGACCTCTCCCATGGCAGTCCATTTTGTAATTCTGATGCATGATTAGGTAATAATCATTGCAACTACCTTCTGGATTTTTATAAAATCCGCTTGGACAAGGTGTGGAGATACCCAGTTTCACAATGGGCAAAGTGAGGTCAAAGTGGTAGGACCAGAAGTCCTTGTTCCAAGTTCTCTGCTGGCACACTGAACAAGCTGAGCTCCCCCGAGGCCTAGAGAGGAGCGAATTCTCTCCCATGAGACCTAAAGGTGCTGGCTTCCAGCCGAGAACATAATTGAGCTTAATACACACTTGCTAGTTAATTTATATGCATCTTATATCTGGCAGCTAGGTAGTACCATAGTGCACAGACTGCCAGGCTTGGAGGCAGGAAGATTCATCTTCCTTCATCAAGTTTGGCCCCTGACACTCATCAACTGTGTGACCCTGGACAAGTCACTTAACTCCATTTGTCTCAGTTTTCCCCTCTATAAAATGATCTGGAGAAGGAAATGACAAACCATTCCAGTATCTTTGCCAAGAAAACCCCAAATGGAATCACAAAGTATCAGCAATAGCTGAAATGACTGAACAGTAACAACAACATTTCTTATCAATTTAGTTATTTATATGTTGTCTTCTCCATTAGAATGTAAGCTGCTTGTGGGCAGGGTCCACAAGGTACATTGACTTTGTATTCCCAGTACCTAGCATAGCACTGGACACATAGTAGGTCCTTAATCAATGCTTGTTGATTTTTCCAACTTCTCATTAAGATGAGAAGGAACTTGTAGAACGAGAAGATCCTGTCTTTGTCTTACCACTTTATGGATCTGGGGAAGCTGAAGCCCTGGGAGGCAGGTGGTTCATCCATGCAGGTGTGGGCAGCTGTAATGTCTGCACACTGAGGATATGACCTTGAGGATGCCATAGGCCTGGCCTTGGCAAGTCAACATCAGTGTTACCTCATGGGAGACAGAAGGTTACATGTCAGCAATTCAGCAATTTGGCTTTTCATTTGTTGATTCTGAAAGGGAGCCCATGATCAACAATTCAACACGATTTAGCATATATCTATAAGACCCAATCATCATGGTACAGGATTAGACAATAACCCTTCGGATACACCTACATGACTTTGGACAGGTGGCTTCTCTTCCCTGAGCCTCCAATTTCTCATTCTTAAAATGAAGAAGTTGGAATAAAAGTCCTCTGAGGTCCCTTCCAGTTCTTGACCTTTGATCTCATGATCCCCAATGACCACTATGTTCTAGATATTGAGAATAAAAAGACAAAACCAAAATGACCCTGTGCTTTCAAGGAGCTTACATGCTAATGGAACTCTGCTAGAATTCTATCTCCAGTCTTGAAGCATGAATATTTCCTATTACATCCATGATGGAAATTTACCTTCTTCTTCCTGAACACTTCCAATGATGGAGAACTTGGGGCCAAGATTGCATTCAATGTTGGCCACCATATTGCTCTTTTGGCTTAGATTGAGCAGGAAAATCCTTTTTTAAAATAAACTACTGTCTAGCTATGGCTCCTCTAACTGGTACTTGTAAAGCTGATTTGAAAAAAAATCACACTCAAGTGTAGGATCTTAAACTGACCATTAGGAAGTGTCATCTTGTTAGACTTGGTCTACCATTGAGTCCACCAAGATCTTTTTGGATTTTGACTCTATTGTCCATATGTATTAACTATTCCTCATGATTTCCTATTTACTATGAATTTAATAAGTGAGCCATCCATAGCTTTGTGCAAGTCATGGATAGGAATAGGGGATAGATATTAAAACCATGATTTCATTGGCAGGTTGGCATCTTCTCTGCAATTCACAGTCTTCAAGTGTTACCTAGAGAAGGGACTTGACTTGCTCAGGATCCAATGGCCAGCACTGATAATTGCATAAGCCATTATTCACTACCTCTCAAAGCAGCTAATGCCATCATGGGGCAGCTTAATACTTAGGGAGCTCTTATGACACAATGGAAAGAGCACCAGACTTGGACTAAGAAAGCTCTGGGTTAGGAGCCATGCTCTGTGCCCCACTAGCCCTATGACCTTGGACAAGTCACTATATATCTTTGTACCTTAGTTATTTTATCTGTTAAATAGGAATAATACCCTTCTGAGAGTACTTGTCCTACTTAGCTTACAGCTTTTGTTATGAGGGAAGCACTTTGTAAATATAAAAGACTCCATTATTTCCATCTTCATCACCACCATCATCATCTTCACCTGAAATATATACCTTATAACTTGTACCTGTTGGTCATATAATTATAATAATAACAACAAATATTTTTATTTCTAACATTCTATCTACTGCATCACCTATCACACATAAGAAAAAAAAAGTCTTTTTCTTTCTCAAATCCTTGAAGACAGTGCTCATGGCCCTGGGCTCTAAGCCTTCTCCAGGTTCCAGAAGCTGAATCCCCGTAGGAAAGAGTTTCCAAACCCCTCACTCTCCTATTCACTCTCCTCTGGACATCTTTTGATTGACAACTTCCTTCTTAAATGTGGTGCCTGGAATGGAATGCCCTCCTGCAGGCATGACCTGAGCAGGGAGGAGGGTCTTAGCTTGGCTCCTTTCAAGGACCACCTCCTACAAGAAGCCTTTACCAATTCTCCCCACCCCAAATGAGCATTCTTTGTCCCTTCATGTTATCTTGAACCTCTTTTGTATAGAATATACTCTCTTTGAGGACAGGGCCAGTTTACATTATTGTCTTGGTGCCCCCTCCCCCAGTTGTTAAATTTGAGTCAATTTGCTGAATTGAATCAGTTTACTCGGTGACCCACAGAAGGCAGTTATTTCTTAATTTTCAAACCCAGGGACCAGAAAAACCAGTCCTGGCTGCCCAGGTTACCATTGTCTGTCCCCAGAATGCCTAATGACTAATGCCTTCCCTAGTGAAGTAATGATCACTCTTTTACTGCCAGGCCTGCCACTGGCATTATCCTGCTTGGCCCATGTTGGGCTGCCAGGGTCTCACCCTTGCCTCAGCTAACTGTGTGTGCAAATGCAAACACACACACACACACACACAGACATGCATTTGTGAAGGCATGTCTAGGTGGTTTTAGGGTCAAATTCTTTCCCTAGAGCAGATGGGGCAAAGCCATCCAGGGCCCAGACACAAAGCAGATACTTTTTTAAGACCTTTGCTTCATTGAAATCAATCAGGAAGATTTCTAGCTGCCTACTGGGGAGATCTAGCCTATGGCCAAACAGAGAATGGAAAGCCCTCTGGAAAAGAACCAGGGGCAAGGAATGGCAAAAGCAATGAAGAAGACTTCAGGTTGATGTAAGGAAATCAGAAATGTTCAGAAGTGGAAGGGGCTGCCTTGGGAGACTGGGATCTGCCCATGTCTAGTGGGGCTTGAGGACTACAGCCACTGACAACAGAAAAGGAGGGTTGTACTAGAGGGACTGAGTGTGAGGAATGGTGCTAGGTTTGGCATCTGAAGACCTTGTTTCGAGTCTTGGCTCTGCCATTTAACTAGCCATGGGACTCTGGCCAATTCTTTCCCCTCTCTAGTCCACCTTCCACTCAGCTGTCAAACTGAACCTTCCAAAGCATAGGCTTGACCACATTACTCCCCTCCCTCCTCCATGTAAAAAAATTCAGTGGTTCCCTATTGCCTTCAGGTCAAACATGAAGCCCTGTTTGGCAACTTGGCCCTCCTACCTTTCCAGTCTTCCTCCCCTCCCCCATGTACTTTTCCATCCAGCAACCCTGGCCTCCTTCCCCTTCCTCCTTTCCCTCCTCCTCATTGCTTCCTGGCTTCAAGTCCCAACAAAAATCCCCTCTTTTACAAGAAGCATCTCCCGACTCCCCCTAAGTTCTTGTGCCTTCTCTCTGTGGATTACTTTATTCTGCCCATAGCTTGCTTTTCAGTTATTTTCATATTTTGTCTCCCCTGTTACAATGGGATGCAAGGTTTTCTATTAATTTTGTATCTCCAATGCTTAATGCCTGGCACACAAAAAGTGCTAAATAAATGCTTATTGACTATCTCTTTGAACCTTGGCTTCCTTATCTGTAAAATGGGGAGGGAAGAGTTGGGCTGCATGACTTCGGAGGTTATCCAGCTTTTAATCTATGATGCTCCTTTCAACTCGGACACTCCGTGAGTGACGGTACTTGAGAAAAGCAGAATTAATTTGGCTCTGGAGTCAGAGGAGTGAGGTGCAAACTCCGCCCCTCAGGCTTACTACCTATCTGACCAAGCCGCTCGATTTCCTTGGCCTCAGTTTCCACATCTGTAAAATGAAAGCGTTGGACTTTCTGGCCTCTACTGTCCTTTAGGACTCTAGATCTATGAGCATGGCTCGATTGGACATGGTAGTCTTCATGTTGTCTCCCCCATCAGACTGGGAGCTCCTTGAGGACAGGGACTGTCTTTTGTCTTCCTCTATAACCCCAGAATTCAGCATAGTGCTTGGCACACAGTAGGTGTTTAATATAGGTTTATTGACTGGCTGCTATTTATTATCCTATGATATGAGTTGTTTTGCCCTCCCTCCCCACAACTATCTCTGCCCTTGCAACAGTAGGTGGATTCTTCTTAAAACCTGAGTTTCCAAGAACAGAAAGATCTTTTTCAAGTGTAAATGTTTGTCTTGGTCATGACCTGGTGGTGTTTGGGCTTTGGAGCTGGCCTAAGGTTCCATTATCTCCTTTTAACCTGTAGCTGGGGCAGGCCTGAACTGGGAAGTCAAGTCAGCAAGCATTTATTAATTGTTTCCTATGGACAAGACACTGTACTGGGTGTTAGGAGTAATTAAGGAGATGGCCCTGTAAAGGAGCTGGGATGAGGCTTGTTAGTTCCAGACACTGGATGGTAACAGTGACAAGACAGGAAGGAGAGGGGCTGTTGTACCAAAACAAAGATGAAAGAATCAAAGAACTTTCATTCACAGTTAGAAAGGACCAGAGAGATCATCTAGCTCAACCCCCACATTTTATTTTTAAAATGTCTACTTCCTAAAATTAAATTAAATGTAAAATTAAATATAATTTGAAAATTAAACTAAAATTAAAATTAAATTAAATTTGAAAATTACATTAAAAATTTTTAATGAAATTTAATTTTAAAATTAATTAAATTTTAAATGAAATTAAATTTTAAATTATCATTACTGTTTTCTCTCTTCACCTTCCCCAACCCCACATACACTGAAAAAAAAAAGAAGAAAAATCAAACCCTTGTAACACATATCCATAATCAGTCCCAACAAATTCCTATCCTGACCATATCTAAACTGTCTGTCTCATTCTGCCTCTTTAGTCCATCATTGCCTCTTTGACAGTTAGGGGGTAGCATTTTTCGTCACTGGTCCTCTCTATTAATATTAGAACAGCATCATGGCAAAAATCAAGCTCTTCATTTTACAATCAAAGAAACTGAGACCGAAGAGGAGACCTGACTTCATGGCTTATAAGTCACAGAGCAAGAATTTGAACTCGTGTTGGCAACAGGCACATATGAAGTACCTCCTGTGGGCCAGGTCAGGGTTTAAACCCTAAGGACAAAAGAAAGCATCTTTTAAGTCCTTTTTATGCTCTAAAACTGCCCTAGACTTTGAGAGTACAAAGGCAAAAACAAAACACTCCTTACCCTCAGGAAGTTTACATTCCACAGAAGAACCTGAAAGTTGAAAACTACGATGCATAATATTTTTGAAGCACACAAGCATGTCATTAGCATAGGTCATTTTACTTGCTAAATGCATTAGATGGGTAAAGATGGCAACAGTGGAGATAGAACACTGGGCCTAGAGGCAAAAAGACCTGAATTCAAATCCAGCTGTCAAAACTTCCTGGCTGTGTGACCATAGCAAGTCCCTTAATCTCTGCCCCAGTGTCCTCATCTGTAAAAATAGGGGTAATAACAGCACCCACCTCGAAGGGGTGTTGTAAGGATCAAATGAGGTCACATTTGTATGACACTTAGCACTCTTTGGCACATAGTAGGTGCTTAATAAATGCTGTTTCTCCCCCCTACCCCCTACAGAAGAAGGTGGTATAATGTTAGGTCTTAGGGGGAAGGTTGTTAGCAGTTCGGGGCATTAGGGCCAGGCTTCCAGGAAGACATAGCATTTGACTTTGGTTTTAAAGACTGGGTAGAAAATTAATAGGCCTAGAGAAGGGAAGAGGGAAAACTCCATACAGAGTAAATAATGTGGTCAAAAGAATGGAGGTAAACAGCCATAGGTACGTTCAGGGTCAGAAGGTAGTTCAGTGTGGCTGGAACATGGAGTGATGAGAGGGGAAGCTGGAGAGTTAGGGGGGCATCAGGTTGTAAACAGTCTTGAATATCACAAACAACTCAATTCAATATGCATCTATTAAGCTCCAATGATATGCCAGGCACTGTAGATACACAGAACAGACCCTGCTCTCAAAAGACTACATGCTTCTGGAGGTCAAGCCAAAGGTTTTCCCTTTAGCTGAGAAACAAAAGGACTCACTCTTTCACCCCCAAACCTTCCCTCTTCACTTGGCCATTCCTACCATCCTCTGAGTCGCCCAAGTTCTGATCATGAGTCAGCCTTGTCTCCTCACCCTCTCTCAGCCCACACACTCAATCCTTCGCCAGATGTTGCCTTTTCTAATTTCACAACATCTCTTGTATGCACACATCCTCTTCTCTGCCTCAGAGAACCCCCTAGACACATCTGCCAGGACCTTCTAACTCATCTTCCTGGCGTGGGTTTCACTTCCCCAAAGAGTCCAACAATGTCCACTCCAAGAATCTCTAGTATTTATGGGATCAAATATAAAATTCTCTGGGATTCAAAGCATCTCACAACCTGGACCCTCCCTGCCTTTCCAGTCTTCTGAAATTCTGCTTCTCTGCATATACCCTTCTCATTCAGTTGCTCTTCTCACAAGGTGGGACATCTCCCATCGCCAGATCTTTGAACCCACTGGCTGTCCTTTAATCTTGTATCTTTAATCTACTTTATCTTTATTTAAAGTACATGGATTTATGCATATGTTGTATCTGCCATAAGAATATGAATTCTTGGAAGGTAGGGTTTTGTTTTTCCTTTTTCTTTTATTTTCAGCATTTAGCATGTTCCTTGGCACTTAGGATGGAAATAATGAATGTTTGTTGATTGACTGATGGAGCCGTTTGCATAGTGCACATTGAGACAAGCTTCACAAATCACAACCAAGAAGAAAAGACATAAAAAGTCGCTTCAAATAAACATTTAAAGAGGAATTGATTTGGAGGCGGAGGGAGATAAAACCAATGGAATATAGTAGGAGAGGGCAGAACTCACCTGAGCTGCAGCAACCAGAGGAAGGCGCTGGGGGGGTGGGCTTCTTTTTGGACTAATAATTTCTGTGAACTCAGAACTAAGCTCAGCTACTCTGATGCTTCTGAAGGACTATAGGTGGACTGAGACCCTTCTAAGCTTCAGTACTGTAGGGAAAGCCATTTTGCCTCACCCTGGTTATGGGGAGTTACATGACCAGATCTAGGCCCAAGAAAACTGATTCTGGCTTTGTTCTGGTTGGACAGGTGAAGGAACTAAGGGATGGCAAATGAATGGTAGTGGGAGCTTGTGGGGAGGGGGAAGAGGGTGTGGCAAGGGCATAGAGAGGAGGAGAAGGATCTAAGAGAGGTAGAATCATAAAGCTCCTGTTATCTCAACATTCAGAGACAGGTTTTCAACTTAGATAGAAAGGCATTATATGTGTGTGTTTACATTCCTTTCACATACATTGGATTATCATTGCTTTCCATTTTTTTCTCCAAAGAAAAACATGATGGAATAATCCTACCTCAGACATTTCCTGGATGAGTGACCCTGGACAAGTCATGTCATCCCTGTCTGCCTCAGTTTCCTCATCTATCAAATAGGAATAAGAATACCACCTCCTTCTCACATGGTCAGTTGTGAGGGTCAAATGAGAGGGTGCATAAAGTGCTTAGCAAAGGTTAAAGAGCCATATAAGTGCTAATTATTATCATTGTTGCTGATTTATTTATTACTTGAATCATTGTAGGTGGAGGGATAAAGCCCAGATAGGAAAGCCTTGGGAGTGTATGAGAAAGCCAGTCATGGCTAGATGGTCTGATCGAAGGATCTGAGATTTTGACTGGGGAAGGACCTTCTTCTGCACTGGGCCAGAGGCCCAGAAAGAAACTTACCCAAAGAGAAGTCCTTTTGAGAGGTGCTTCCCCTCCAAGGTCACTCCTCAGCCCTCTGGCCTCAAGCACTGATGATCGGACCATGGCTCTGGGAGGGGCCTTGCCTGTCGTCTGGTCCAATCTCCTCACTGTACCGATGGAGGAAATGAGGCTCAGAGGGGTCATAGGTCACCCATCATAGACCGAACGCTAGAAGGGGTCTCAAGAGAACATCATGTTGTGTTAGGCACCATAGACACAAAGACAAACATGAACCAGGCCCTGCCCTCAGAAGACCCACATTCTACTGGTGGTAGGCCTTTAGCTGAAAACAAACAGGACTCATTCTTTCTCCTAAAACCTTCCCCCTTCTTCCCTTGGCCATTCATTCCTCCTATCCTCCCAGTCAAGCAAGTCCTGAAAATGAGTCAGCCTTGTCTCCTCATTCACACTCAGCCCACACAGTCAGTCCTTTGCCAGAGCTTCTTTTCCAATTTCACAGCCTCAAACATTAATAAGTGCTAATTATTATTATTATTTGGAGACCTCCCTTCACTTTACAAAGGAGAACCGAGGGACAGAGGATTAAGTGAGTTGTCCAAGGTCTCTTGGGCAGGCTACACACAATACTCACGTTGAAGCAATGTCTGCTGTGCTGTAGCAGACAGTTAATATGGGAGTACTAAACACCTACTATGTGTCCAGAACTGTAAACTAAAGGGTGATTTGCCTGCTAACAAACAAACAAACAAGCCCACTGTGTTCTTTTGCTGCCAAGGGGGGTTGGGGGTTGGGGGTGGGGATTTGATCTCTGAGCACTTGTTAACTTCCTTTGGATTCTCACCATGTCCGTTTTGCAGTGTTTGTCTCCTGGTCCCTGCCGTGTGATCTGCCAAGGGGAAGGGACAAATCTTGTGTGTAGCTTCCTCAGAGTCTAGCACAGTTCTTGCATATAGTAGGTAGTTTATCATATTTGTTGAATGAATATATGAATTAAAAAATGCACGAATGAAGCATTGCCTACTCTCATGGCATATTGGAACAAGAACTGGATATGGAGTCTTGAGAATGTGAGTTCGAATCCCTGCTTTTCCATTTAATTAGAAGGGAAGGGGTCTTCTTGACCTTGGTCCGCTCACTTCCCTTATTTGAGCGTTCTCTCCCCTGTAAAGTGAGGGGGTCGGGCTCGATGATATCATGGTTCCCTTGCGGTTTTAAGATCCTGTGTTAACACCCACAGAGCCCTTTCTGAGAAATGAGTTATACCATTACACTAAAGCCTTGGCTGCCTTCCAATCCACGGGGCAGGAATCTGTAAGCATTCCTGTATCCCGGCCCCAGCACTGCACTGAAGCCATCCATTATCCCCAGTAGGAAATGTGAGAACGCCGCCGTGTAGCGGGACGTGACCGCTCAGGTAAGCACCACACCTCCTGTCCGGCCATAGGTATACCCCGCACCGCAGGAAGCGTGTTGCCTGGGGAGTCATCTCCGCTTGGCGTGGCCAGTGTTCCAATACAGGCAGGGCGGAGGAGGGGTTCCGAACGTGAGACGACAGATGGCCTGAAGCATTGAGAAAGAGGCGGCACCCGGTGAGCAGGGCACACAGCCCCCTCAGTTCAGTTGAAGCCACGAAGCTTCCCAGAAACTAACTGGTGAAGAGAGGGGACTCACGGGGAGATCTTGAAAGAGGCTGCTGTAGCAGAAGGCTTTTTTTTTTTTTCTTTTCTAGGCAGGCACAGGAGCGACTCTGTTGCAGGCAGTGGGGCATTCCGGGACATGTTAGTCTACCTTCTTATCATTCACAAAATCAGAGTCAGAGCACAGAATGTGAGAGTTTTAAAGGACCACGTGAATAAGTCCAACTCATTCATGAAGAAATCCCCACAAGAACATGCCAGACAAGCCTCCGTTGTCCATTCTCTTCTTGCTTTGGGCAGTGGGAAAAGAATCTATCAGGGCAAGTTCCCTCCTGCCAAGGTCTCCATTGAAAGGAGCTAATGTCAATGGGCCAGGCACCCAGGCAGCATGGCTGCCCCACTTCTGTCCACTTCATTTAGCAGCAACTAAATAAGAAGGGAAAAGTGAATGCCAGGAATGGTCCGGAATTGGGGCTTGGCAAATTGTGAATAATGGAAGGAGGAGGGAATTCAGGATGGAGAAACAGTCTTGGCATATCCTCCTGGAGCTGTGGCCTCTCCCTATGACTGGCTGGTTTCTCCTAGAACCTCCATCTTAAAGGGGAGGTTCAGGCCAACCAGGTCTCCATCACTTCTTTCCCATGGACCTTCTATTTGCTCCCTTTAGAAGGTTAAGTAAGTTACTTGAGGGGAGGGGCTGTCTTTCTGTCTGCTTGTATTTGTATTCCCAGCACTTGGCACACAGTAGGCACTTAAATGCTTATTGATTTGGCTTGATAGAATCGCAAACTTGGATTTGGAAAGGACCTCAGGGTCCATGTTATCTAACCCCTACAAGAACAGGATTCCCACTGTGATGAAGGAAAATGTGACTTACCTAGGCTCATACAGCCAGTAAGGATTTGAAGTTGGATTTGAACTCAAGTCTTCCTGACATCAAATACAGTGCTCTATCCACTATGACACCCACCTGCCTACTGAATAGGAACGAAAAACAAATAAAAGGTAGCCTTGGCAGGTCAAACAGAATGAGTCTTAATCCCTGCTCCTATTTGAAAGTTCATTGATTTAGATCTGGAAGGGACCTCAGAGACCACTAGCTAAACCTCCTCCTTTTACAGATGGGTAAACTGAGGCCCAGCTAGCTAAAGTAATGTACTATTGGTCACACAGCTGGTAAGTCCTAGCGATAAGATTCCTACTCAGGTCTGCAGTGGTGTCAAGTTCTTCATTATCATCTCACAAACATTTAATGGACCCTTTATGGACACTGTGCTCAAAGTCAGTCAGAGCTGGTTGAAACTGAGGGATGAGTTTGCTTGCGTCCTTGTGCCAGGTTGAACAAAAGACAGGTTGGATTGTACTATCTTGTGTCCTGACCCTTTCTCTGCCCACCCCCTGGAGAGGCTGAACAGTCAGCTTCTGCTGTCACAAGCAGAGAAGAACAAGGTGTATTTGACACAAAGGTTTCCTTTCTCATTGTGCTTCAGAACATCTTGACCTCCCAGAAGAACTGGTTGGCAATTTGAAGCTAAAACAAGCCTTATTTGGTCCTGGGATTCCAGCCCACGCTCTAATCCCTTGATATTTCCTGACCAGTACAGAAAGGAGACACATTTTAGAACATGGATAGTGGCTGAATCACAGACTCTCAGTGCTGGAATCAATCAATCCACAAATGTTTATGAAGTGGCTATTATATATCAGGCTCTGTGCTCAACACTGGGGATTTGGAGAAAGAATGAAAGTGTCCCTCCCTCAAATAAGTCCATTCTAAATGGGGAAATTACAAGAATAGAAAGATGCATAGACAGACAGACAGACAGACAGACAGATAGATAGACAAATAGATGATAGAGAGATAGAGATAGATAGATTGATTGACAGACAGATGATAGATATATCAATAGATGGATGGATGTGATATACATATAGAAATGAGATATAGGTAAATGGATGGTTGATGGATGACAGGTGACAGAAAGACGATAGAAAGATAAAATGACAGATTATAGAGATAGAGAGATGGATGATTGATAGATGACAGGTGACAGAAAGATAAGTAGGTAATAGAGCCAATGCAAAGGCCCAGAGATGGGAGATAGGTGGCGTAGAGCAGAGAGAGGACAGTTTGACTGATTGTGGTATGTGGGAGGGGGGGATTAATGTTCCTGGAGACTGGAAAGATAGATTGAGGCTGGGTTGTGATGGGTTTAAAAGCTACACAGAGAAGTTTACTTGCCATTCTGGAGGCAATGGGAAGCCCCTGGAGTCCACTGGATAGAGGAGTCTTAGGATAAAATCTCCCCTTAAGGGAAACTCTTCATAGCACTGTGTAGACTGCACTTGAGGGGGGAGAAATTTGAGGCAGTGAAACTAATTAGGACACTGTTGAAGGAACCTAGAGGAGGGTGAGGAGGGCCTGACTTAAGGTGAGTTCTTAAATTCTTCCTTTAAAGCCTTTCATAACTTATCCCAATTCTGTATTTCCAGGCTTACCCCCCCTGAGGCAGCCTTCCATCTAGCCAGGTTGGCTACCTTACTGTTCCTTATCAAGGGAACACTATCCCTCAAGCTTCCAAATTTCCCTATTACTACTTAAGGGCACTACCATCCTCCTAGGCCCCAGACTCACAACCATCCTGGAGTCCTCACTGTCTCTCACTCCCCATATCCAAGATGGTACCAGGGCTGTTCATTTCAATTCTCTAGCATCTCTTGCAGATTTCACCTCTGCAGCATCTCTTGTAGATTTCACCTCTGCAGCATCTCTTGTAGATTTCACCTCTGCAGCATCTCTTGTAGATTTCACCTCTGCAGCATCTCTGAATATGCCTCTTTCTCTCCTCTGACATTGTCATACTTTTGGTGAAAATCCTCATCATCTCACACCTGAATTATAGTAAAAGCTTGCTGAGTGGGGCTGCCTGTCTTAAGACTCTTCCCCCTCCAGTCTGTCCTCCATTCAGCCACCCAAGTGATTTTCCTAAAGCACCAATCTGACCATGGCAGCTCCTTATTTAACAAAGTCCAGTGGTTCTCTATTATGTCTAGGATCAAACATGAAGTCCTGTTTGGTATTCCAAGCCCTTCATAACCTGGCCCTTTCCTAACTTTTCAGTCTTCTGATACCTTACATTTCCCCACTTTCTCTTCAGTCCAACAACACTAGCTTCTTTGCTGTTGCTCAATAAGACATTTGACTTCTGACTCCAGCATTTTCATTGACTGCCCCCTGTGCTGGGAATTTTCTCCCTCCTCATCTCTATCTCTTGACTTTCATGACTTTCTTCACATTTCAGCTGAATCTCATCTCATCCAAGAAATTTTTTTCCCCATTCTCTTTAATGCTAGTATTTTACTTCTGTTAATTACCTCTAACTTATCATATATATATATATATATATGTATAACATATACATATATACACACATGCAGTTTGTTTATAGCTGTTTGAATGTTGGCTCTTCCTTCTGATTGTGACCTTGAAAGCAGGGACCTTTCTTTGTATTCCCGATGCTTAGCACAATGCATGGTACATAATAGGTGCTTCATAAATGCTTGTTGGCTGACTTGGCATGGGTCATCCCTCATTCCTGGAATGCTATGGTTTCTTTCAGGACTCATTTCCATAATAGGCTAATAGAGGAGTGTGGCTGAAATGATAGAACATAGCTTTTTTAAAGTCTTCACTAGATTCAATTATCCTTTGAAGCTATCATCCATAATCTCTCCTCCTTTTCTCAGTCCTAACTTTACCTCTTAGTAAAGTTCTTAGTCTCAAAGATTGTTAACAGTCTCTTCCTTAACCTCCCTGTCTCTAATCTGTTCATTCCGCAAGTCCTCCTCTACAGAGATGCCAAATGAATGTTCTTAAAATGGAGACCAGGCACTCATTCCCCTAAGAAAGAAACTCCTTTGGCTCCTTATTACCTCTCAGAAATATCCACACTCCTTCTTTTTGAATTTAAAATCTTCTGAATCTAACTCCAAACTACCAGATTTGAACTCAGGTCTTTTTGACTCCAGGTTCCACCTTCTATCCATTTTACCACTTAGCTACCCCATAATTACCCTTTGTTTATTTCCTATTTCTTATGTAACTTTATATATACATATTGTGACTCTCTTTTAAAAAACAATTATTTTAACATCCATTTTAAAAAATTTTGTGTTCCAAATTCTCTTTCTCTCTCTAGCCCCTTCCCTGACCATTGAGAAGGCAAGCAATAAGATATCCATCATTATACATGTGAAGTCACTTAAAGCACATTTCCATACTAATCATGTTGAAAAAAAGTAAGAAAAATATAGAAAGTAATCTGAGGTCTAAAGACCACAATGTGTCTATGGCCTTGGATGCAGAAAAAAACAAAAGGCTCCAGTCTGTACCATTTGTCAGTAACTGAGGTGCAAATGCTCACATTGGAAATTTAACAAATGTTGGCTATAGGTGCTGGCTCCAGGAACGCAGAAATGAGCAAGCCAGGCAAGAATTTCCAAGTGAAGCCTGTACATTCTTCTAAGCAGCCTGAGACCATTGAGATTTCCCTGAATTGGAATTGGCTCAAGCCACAGACATCTCTTTTACCCAGGAGGGCTTTTATTTTTGGTTAGATGGGGGGACTGATCAAGTTCTTACTTGGAAGTCAGTGAAATATGATTTCCACTTGGAAAAATGATGATAGGACAAATAACCCTATGCTATGAGTAGTGCCTGCCTTAATTTTCCTGGGAATTCTTGCTCTTATCTGAGCCAAGAGTTTGT
Source organism: Petaurus breviceps papuanus (assembly GCF_028583685.1). Lineage (NCBI taxonomy): Eukaryota > Metazoa > Chordata > Mammalia > Diprotodontia > Petauridae > Petaurus > Petaurus breviceps. Next base: position 9,165,909 of record NW_027185852.1, read on the forward strand.
TCACTGGAAGCCTTTATTCTAATAGAGGAATCATAACCATTGGCTGCCAAAGCTCTCTCTCCAAAAGGATGTCTCTTGGTTTGACCTAATGTTGTCTTGTACTCTGGTCTCTCCTTCCTTGAGGAGAAGGCTGTGAATTTTTTCTGTATACTTGCCTTCTGAAGAGCATCTGAATCTCAGGGCTCCATACCTTGACCCTGAATCTGATCCCAATATCTGAGTTTATTTCTGAAGGACAAAGTGTCCCTTGACTTCTACTAAACTGAGGTTACACAACATAGTAGTCAGCTAGATGGTTCTGAACATGAGAGTCAGGAGGGCCTGTTTTCAAATCTTGCCTCAGACACTTACTAGTCATCAAAGTGATCTTCCCTACGCTCAAGTCAAAAGTGTCTTTCCCTTTCCTCCCATTTAGTAAACTCCAGTGACTCCCTATTACTTCCTGAATCAAACATAAAATCCACTGTTTGACGTTTAAAACCTTTCTTAACCCAGTCCCTTCCTACCTTTCCAGGCTTCTCACACCTTACCCATCCTACCTTCCCCTCCATGCACATACACATACACTATGATAAGGCCTCCATCTCCAGATACTGGGAAATTTCTCTGGCCCTTTCCCATTTCTGGAAGACTCTCTCTTCTCATCTGCACTTCCTGGCTTGTCTGGTTTGCTTCAAGGATCAGTTAAAGTATCACACACACACACACACACACACACACACACACACACACACAGACACCCTTCTTATGCACAAATATTTATGCAAATTCATGAATACCAAGGAAGTTCTGGAATCTCTCTCTGTTGGTATCCTAGGAAAATGACCTTGAACTTCTTTGAATGGTAGAGGAGCCTAATGAATATTGACTCAGAACGTGAAGCTGGTGTCATTGTGCCACATGCAAAGAGTCATTAAGACTTTTCCCTCCCAATCCGGAGGAATGAGTGTGCTACTCCAAGTTTAATCTGATTGGTGGCTATCAGAGTAGAATGACTTTAAGGTAGTATTCATGACCTGGAGGCCAGCATTGAAGGTCAAAACAGAGCATCTCTATGGTTCAGAGTGGGAAGGGACCTGAGAGGCTGCCATCTTGTCCAGCCTAGACATGAGCAGGAATCTACCCTACAACACCCCCAGACAAATGGTTATCCAGGCTTTGCTTGAAGACTTCCATTGATGAGGAACTCATTGCTTTTCATGGCAGCCCAGTCCAGTTGTGGCCTAAGCACAGTTAAAGGCAGAATAGAATGCAATGAGCCTGAGAGGTGGGGGTTAGTCCTATCTGTTAGCACCACTCTGGATAGGGAGAGAAGGAGACAGTACATTGCATTTAGTTCAGTTCCCACAGTATAAGAATGACCACAGAAGGATGACTTTTATTTTGGCCAAATGTTCTCCTCTGGGTAACTTCCTGGTGAAGATGACTCTGGATCTTCTATTTAGGGCTCAACAGCAGACGCATGACCTCCAGGTGAAGCTTCGATGTTGAAGAGATCAAATAAGACCCACAGAATATCTGGCCTACTTTGTATGGTCTTTGTCTGTTAGCATCACTTATGCCCATTTTACAGAAGAGAGAGCAGAGGTTCAGTGATTTGCCTGAGGTCACAGAACAAGGAAGCAGAAGAGCAGAATTAGACCATCAGGTCTTCCTGATCCCAACTCCAGCCATTTCTACAGAAAGAATACAAAATTAAATAGAAAAAAATATCTTGAAATAAGCTGACAGTGAGCATATCCCTTCATGAGCACAGGTAACAGTGGTTATAACTGTTAAGTGGTGTTTTAGTAACTGGGGGTTTCTGGTTTCTGAAAGTTATTCTGCCTTTTTCTCTGCAGTGCCAGGAAGTTTTGCTTGGATGTTTGCGGTAATAACCTTAGTGTAACTATGTGCAATGCCAACACAGGGTCAATCTCTGTCTTATACTTAGTCTATCTTAGGCTGTTCACACCTAGGTGGTGACATAGTACATACAGCCAGACCTAGAGTCAGAAAACACCTCTTCCTGAGTTCAAATCTGGACTCAGACACTTATTAGCTATGTGATTGTGGGCAAGTCACTTAACTTTGTTTGACCCAGATCCTCATCTGTAAAATGAGCTGGAGAAGGAAATGGCAAGCTATTCCAGTATCTTTGCCAAGAAAACCCCAAGTGGGGTCACAAAGAAGCAGATCTGACTGAAATGACTAAACAGCAAAGCTGACCACATAGAGCTTCCTCTTCTCCCCTGTTCCTCATCTGACAATCACTTCTCCTAATCCCACAACCCCTTGAGTTCTCCGCCAATAACTCCTGCTTCACTTCTCCTTGCCAATACCGCACAGCCTTGATCTTGCCCCTCTCTTGTCCACAAGATTGGGTCCAGTCACCCCTGTTCCTTCAATCTCTCCCTGTCTCCTACCTCCCTTCCTGCTGCCTACAGATTGCTCAAGTCCGCCTCATCCAAAAACAAAAACAAAAAATACTGCAACAAAAACAGCCTTTCAAGATCCTACTATCTTCATTATCATCTTATATATGCCCTTCCTTTTCCAAACTCCCTTTTAAAAGTTCACGTGTCCACTTCTCCTTTCACTTGGTATGTTTTGTTTGAGCCTTTGCAATCTGGTTCTCAATCTTGTTCTTAACTAAAACTTCCTTCGCCAAAGTAACCAGTAAAATGACCAATCAAGTGGCCTCCTCTCAGGGCTCCTCCTCCATCTCTGCTGCATGTGATGCTGAAGACCATCTTCTTCTCCAGCATCCTCTCTTTTCTCCTGCTTTTCCTCCTATCTGTCTGACTTTTTCCCTTCAATTTCCTTGCCTTGCCTTGCCTTTTTGGAGGGGGGAAGGTAAGGCAATTGAGGTTAAGTGACTTGCCCAAGGTCACACAACTAGTAAATGTGTCAAATGTCTGAGGCTGTATTTGAACTCAGGTCCTCCTGACTCCAGGGCTGTCAATTTCTCTTTTTGATTCATCACCCATGTCATCCGATAAACACTATGTTTGGTTCAAGGCTCTGTCTTCAACCCTCTTCTCTTTTTCTGCTTTATTTCCTCCCTCCCCCCATCCCTTCCTTGTCCTCCTTCTTCCCCCTTCTCCTCTTTGTCTCTCTCTCTTTTTCTCTTTCTCCCTCCTCTGTCTCTCCCCTCCCCACTTAATCTATTCTCATGGATTCATGCAGAAGATGAGCTCTCAGATAGATCTATCTAGTTCAAGTCTTTCTTATATCCCCAGTTATTTATTGGACATTTCAAGCTTTATGTTTGACAGCCATCTCAAACTCAACATGTCTATAACAAAACTCATTATCTCACCTTCCCCCCTTTTGCCAATTTCCCTATTTCTGTTGAGGGTACCATCATTCTTTGGGTTACCGAGGTTCACAGACTTGGTGTCATCCTTGAGGACACACTCCCGCCAATTCTACATATTGAATCATTTGCCAGATCTTACCATTTCTAGCCCGTGGCATCTCTTGAATACATGCTCTCCTCTTCTCTCAGTCAACCACTAGCCCTGACCAGGCCCTCGTTGCCTGTGGCCTCACCTACACCAGTGACCTCCTCTTTGGTTCCCGTCTTAAGCCTCTCTCTGTTTCTTTTTGCCAACATAGCTACCAAAGTGATTTCCCCAAAGTCTAGGTCTGATCACATACTCTTCCTACTCAACAATAGACTCCAGCACCTTCCTATTACTTCCAGTGTCGAAAGTAAATAAATCTCTTTGATGTTTAGATATCTTCACAACCTGCTCCTTCCTTCTGTGGTGGGGTTGAGGGGAGAGGGCTCATCCAGGCAATTACTCTACCCTACTTGGTCCAGACACCTTTGTCAGGTGAGAACACATCTTGATTGACTCAGTCAGTCAGTCAGAAGGATGACCAAGGCTTGGGCATCTCTGTCGAGTTTTAAATCAGAGGCATTGCAGCTAAGTGCACCAGGAAGTCTGTTGGGTTGGATTGAGACACTTGGAACTTGGTGGTATAAATCAGCATTCAAGCACCTGATTGCTTAGCGGTGGAAGCCTCCAGCCAAGCCCCTGGAGATGAACCGGAGGGGACTAGAGTCTGTCTTGACCTCTTTTCTTCCCCTCGTTGACCAGAGGAAGACCCTCTGGACATTGGAGGGTAAGGACTGAGCATCGTTCTGTGTCTGCACCAGACCCACTGCAAGACTCAGTAAGAAGACCAGAAGAAAAGCTGCAACAATCCCAAGGAGAAAGAACATCATGAGTTCTCCACAGAGGTCTGAAAGGCCCTTCCAGCACCAGGAGCCACAAGTGCTCTGTGATAGGCCTGAGCACCCTCCCCCCTGCATTCTGTGTGTTCTTGTGTGACAATGTGTCACCAACTTTGGGGAGACTGATTATTCCATGCTAGTGAAATACCCCTCTCTAAAAGGTAGTTAAATCTGACTGACATGTTGATATCAGTTAATCAGCACTGGGAGAACTGGGGCAGGGCTGGTGGTGTTCATGAATGACAAAATACTAAATAGACACCCATGACCCCCCAGTCCTTCAGGGTTGGCCACTAGGACACTGAGGGTCAAGTCACAGCTGTGCTGTCCATGTCAATGGGAGATGGGAGAGTGGCTCCAGATGTATCACACTCACTTTCCAGCCTTCTTCATCTTCTTGTCCCCCCTTTATTCCCCAAGCCAGTCATCCTGGCATGCCCACTTCAGCACCCATCTCCTGACTCAGTGCATTAGACCATGAACTCCTCAAGGTCAGGCTCTATACCTCCCAAGCTCGACACAGTGCCTGGCAGTTAATGAACTTTGATAGGATGATTGATTGGCTGCTTTGCATTTCTCTCAAAGCCGTATGACTTAATTTCTAACCAGAATAGGGGCTAGGCCAGCCAAGGTGCTCTGAAGCCAGTTGACTTTGGCAGCATCTTCTGGTGATCTCAGGAAGGATGGTTCTGGCTGAGTTCTTCTCCCAGAGGTCAAGATGGGAAGAATACAACCACCAACCAGCAACCAGCAGCAATAGCCAACAGTCCTGTACAAGTATTAGCCTTAAGTTTACCCTTCAATAACTTGTGGAAAGTAAAGTAAACAGCTGCCAGGCCGGAGCTTTGGTGTGATGACACATGTGGATATGGAGCCTCTGTGAGGGTGGAAACTCCAGGAAATCCCCACCCACCTGAGAGTCCACCTGGGTCTTACAGGTCCCAACATTCCACCTGGGATCTGGACCCAAAGTGAAGGTTATCAAGAAATCCAGGACCCCAGGGTGTGGGAGGAGGGTTCTGAGAGATGAGGAAGAGGGAAGGAGGGAAAGTGAAGACAAAAGAGGAAGAGAGAGACCTGAAGGAAGACGGAGGGAGGAAGAAGAGGAGGGAAAGGAGAAAGGAATAAGTGAAATAGATAGGCAGAGAAAGAGTAAGGAAAGAGAGAGAGACAAACAGACAGAGACAGAGAGAGAGGCCTCTCTGAATGGGAAAGACAAAACCGGGGGCTCTGCATGGTGCTTGGATAGGGCAGTGAACTTGCAGTAGGACCTGGGATCAAATCCTAACTTAGATCTTTACTAAGGGTGTGACCTCAGAGAAATGATTTCACCTCACTAAGCCTCAACTTTCCCTTCTGTAAAATGAAGATATTAGCATTTACTTCTCAGGGCTGAGGACTAAAGGAGATAAAGTATGTGAAACACATCACCAACCATCAAGTCTTACATCAATGTGAGCCGTTGTGGTTGTTATTAGAAGCAGCCAGTGACACAATGGATGGAATGCTGGGCCTGGAGTCAAAAAGACCTGAGTTCTAATCCTGCCCCATGGACTGCTCCATTTACAAGGCACTGGCTTAACAAGCAGGATCTAAGAACTGGGTTATGATTGGCCACAGGGAGATCCCCCTCCTCTCCCCAGGCACCTGACCTGCCAGGTGACCTTGCAGCTGCCAGGGCATAGGTGTTCTCCACAGTCCCCTGGCCTCAGGTGGTAGAAACTTCCCCAGAACTTTGTTAGCATCTTCTAGGATTATGACCTCTGCTTTGACCTTCCAGTCACCGGACCTTAGTCCGGGTCTTAGAGTGTAAAAGCCTAAGAATTTGGAGTGGAGGGTTAGCTTAGCTTGCCTTAGCAGCAGACAGTAACTCAGAGAGCTGATAGGAATCTTCTTTTCTCTCCATTTTATTCTGAAAAATCCTCAACCTGGAACCCATGAGACAGAATCACAGAATTTGAGAACTGGGCCGGACTTCAGCAGCCATCTATTCAACCCATACTCCAAAAGAACCTCCCCTGTCTCGTACTGAGAAGTGGCCCCCAAGTTCTGTCTGGAGACGTTGGGGGTGCCCCTTGTGAAGTCAGCCCAGCCCATTCCACCTGGGGATGTTTCTCGAGGATAAAGGAGCTTTACTTGCTTCCTAGCCTACAGCAGCCACTGCATCAGATTGCCCCCTCGGCTCCTAGCTCTGCCTCTGGGACAACACAGAACACAGCTGGCCTTTCTTCCATGTGAGAGGCTTCAGATATGTGAACATGGTTCACACATCCACCCGCCCCAAGTCTGTTCTTCTCTGGGATAAGGATCTCCAGTTCCTTTGATCGATGCCCTCCACCATGCTGGTTGCTCTCTCCGGATACATTTTGGTTTATCAATATTATTCTGTTTAAGCTGTGTGGTCCCCAACTGAACACACTAAGACCGACCTGTTCTGACCAGCAGAGTCCTCCCTGAGGGGCAGAAATCTCACAGAATCTCAGAACTGAGGCATCAGAAGGGACTGCAGTCCAAGCCAGTCCAAGCCAGACCCAGAAGGAATCAGCGTTATAACACCCCAGACTCAAGGCATGACTCCAGGCACGTCCTGTAAACCCTTCATCTTATTTTCTTCATATGGAAAAATGAAATGGGTCAAAACAGAGGATCTCTAACTACCCTTCTTGAGCACCTTGCTGGTGCAGTCGTTGGAGCTCTGGACCTGGAGTCAGGAAGAGCTGAGTTCAAATCCGACCTCAGATACTTCCTAGCTGTGTGACCCTAGGCAAGTCATTTAACCTGTTTGCCTCAGTTTCCTCACCTGTAAAATTAATTACAGAAGGAAATGGCAAACCACTTCCAAATCTTTGCCAAGAAAACCCCCAGTGGGGTCCTGAAGAGTAGGACACGTCTGAAACACAACTCAACAGGAATGACAGTGGCCCTTGGAGCACTATCTGCTGTGAGTTAGGCCAATGGAAGCTAGAACCAGCCCCAAAGGCAGCCAGCCCATTCTCTGGGTAGTTCTCCAGAGAAGGGACTGTGCTTACCTTTCTTTGTCTCCCCAGCATTTAACAAGGTGCCTGACACATAGTGGTTTCTTATAAATACCTGTTGCCTTGACTTGACTGCAATATAACCTAACAAGCATTCCTCCCCAGGCTGAGCTCCTGACTCTTCACAAGAGTGAGCAGCCACCCTGCCACAGACACATCTTCACTCTGGAAGCTCCCTCCACCCCTGGACCACCTTGCACCTTGGGAGTCCCCTGTGCTGCCCTCAGAACCTCCACCTTAAGGAGGAGACCGAGGCCAGCCAAGTTGTCGCTCCTTACCAGGCAGCACTCCTGACTTCTCAGACTTTCTCTGCCTTCACCCCCACCCCTATCCCTTTTTATGTGTTGTTTTCACCCATTAGACTGTAAGCTCCTTGAGGGCAGGAGTTATCTTCCCTTTTTATTGTGTTCCCGGAGTTCAGCCCTGTGCCTGGCACAGTAAATTCTTAATAAATTCTCGCTTGCTGACTTGTATTAGGTGCTTTCTAGGCTCTTAGGCTTTGGGAGACGTATGGAGCTTAAAGAAGACAGTCTTGTCCTCCTGGCGTTTCCAGTCCAGGAAGGGGAGGTCGATAATCGACTCAGATACCGCGTCACATGATATGCATATTAAAGAGGCCCAAAAGGAAGGTGCGATGTCACAATGTGCGGAGGCCATTACTGACATGAGAAGCTGGACAAGGTTTCCTAGAATAGGTGGGATTTTAACTGAAAAAGATGGCCTTTGACTTGAGAGGATGACCAGGACTCTTAGGATCCAGATCTGAGGCATTGCCTCATCCCCTTTCTTTGTGGGATTGGGAAATACCCTTGGAAGGAGCGATTCATCCATTCTTTCATCCACTCATCATTCTCTCAACAAGCATTTCTATATGTGCCATGCATGTGCCATCATGGACTCTTCAGTCTGGCTTTGTTTCTGCTTCTAATCTCCTCAGAGGTGAGTGGTTCCCACCTCCCCAAGACCTTGCAGAGCCTGACCTCCCCAGCCTCTCTGAGAAGCCCGGGGAACATCACCGATAGCCAGGGATTGCTTAATGTTTCCTGGCAGCTCTGGGATTCTCCTTCTGAGGCTTACCGGATCAGAAAACCTTAAACCTGGCAGACATTTAAATTTCATTAGCTTCAGGTGTCTTGGCTGTGAATAAAATAAATAAATTTACTTTTGCAAAGCCTCAGTCCGGCTCCTGATGATCTGTTTATGAGGAAGACTTCCCAGGAGCAGGTTTCCCGACAGGGGTGATGTAAGGAGAGGCCAGAAGGATGTGGGTGGGCTGGTTCTGGTCAGCCCAGTTGTCTTTTGCTCTTTTATTCAGAAAGCTTTTATTAAGCACTTCCCTGTTGTCCAAATTGTGTTAAGTAGTTGGGGGTGGGTGGAGAAATCCTAAGTATTAATCTATTCAAAAATTCCTTTGTTAATTGTTCTCTATGTGTTAGGCACTGGGAATATAGAAACAAAACAGCCACTGCCCTCAGGAAGCTTAAAATCTATGGGAGAGCTGGGAAGACAGTGCACACAGTGCCAGAAAATTAGACTTAATATGTACACAAAGTGATGTTCAGGCCATTAGCTAATAGGGAGAGGACCAAAAATTCAGAGCTGGAGGGCAGAATCGAAGAGGTAATCCAGTCCAACCCCCTCATTTTACAGTTAAAGAAATGGAAATCTAAAGAAGTTAAATGACTCGCCCAGGGTCATATAGCTATCACATAACAGGCCCAGGATTGAACATTGGTCGTTGGACTCTGATTCCAGAACTCATTCAGTGGCACCTCACTGTAAGGGCCAAATAGATAGGAAAGAGCAGACTTTATTACCTCTGGAGATATGGCAAAATTTCTTTCTTTATTTCAAACTTCTCTTGGAAGCAAAAGTTCATCTTTTTCAAATCAATACTCACTTTTGTGGCTGGGTCAATTAGCCACAACCTAAAATAATAATAATGATAATTATTATTGATTATAGCTAGCATTTATAAAATGTTTCCTACATGCCAGACACTTTGCTAAACACATTTGACTAGCCAGAATGAGAGCTATTTTAGGGAGATGTATGCAGGGAAGGGAACACAAGTTGGATGTGTGGCGTCTACCTGTGGTAGGTGGCTAGTCCATTGGCTTCCCCTACATGCTTGATGATGTGAGGAGGAAGCGAGCAAGGCCTCCAGAACGTGAGGTGAGTCCCTTGTTGGTCATGGGAAGATGCACACAAGGGCCACACATGGTGGACAGGGAGGGGTGAATCACGATTTATATCAAAGAAGGGAATATCCAAGTCCGTGAAGTCCCACGTCCACTTGAGGACTTGAACATTTCACACGTGCTTTCACAGGGCTGTCGTAACAGAGCTTAAAATCACTATAAACAGACATCAACTGCTATTATTTTATTATGTGGATGTGAGTATCTTAACTGAATCTAAAAATACTCAGCTGGAATCTGGGGCAATTATTTTAAGCAATCCTTCCCAGAAACTAAGCCTCGCTCCCTCATCCTCAGTATTCTGAAGGGACCCTGGGAAAGACTGGATGGGACTCTGGGGAGGAATGAGTGACCCCCCCTTTTTTTTTAGTAAATAGTATTTTAATTTTTCCAATAACATGTAAAGATAGTTTTAAACATTTGTTTTTTATAAGATTTTGAGTTTCAAATTGAGGCCCTTTAGTTTCTAAGAAAACTGAGTGTGATGAAGAACAAAATGGGTCACAGCATAGAACTTTGGCTTCCAGGGATGGGTTAGTTACTTCTTTACTTCAGAGAGTACTTCAGAGAGACAAAGATACAGAGACAGAGGTAGAGAGACAGAGACAGACAGGCAAACAGAAACAGATACAGGCTTTCAAAACATCGACAGATGCAGAAACAGAGACAAATATACGGAGTCAGAGAAAGAAAGACAGATACAGAAACAAAGAGGCAGGCACACAGAGACAGAGATATAGAGAAACAGAGATAAAGAGACAGAGAGATACAAAGAGGGATAGAGATAGAGAGGGAGACACACACACACATAGAGAGACAGACACAGAGAGAGAGATTTCAGGCACTGATAACATATATGGTGTCTGGAGAAGGGAAGAAAGGAGCAGGTATGGAAGTTCTTACCTGTTATCTAGTCATGTAGGAAATTCAGCAATGCAGAAGAACTCAGATAAAATTTCAGCAAACCAGTAGGTCATTCAAGGGCATGTGGAAAATGAATGTCAGTTTGGCCCAATGCCAGACAAGGAAGGGACCTCAGAGATCATCTAGTCCAAGCTGTACCTTAATAGGTGCCCTCCAGCACATACCTGACAAGTGCTGACCTGGTATTTTCTTTAAGATTCCCGCTGATGCGAAACTACCATCTGTCAAGGCAGCCTGACCCTTCTCACTTTGACTTCAGTCTAATTGTTAGGTTTCTTTTATTGACAAATCTAAATCTGCCTCTCTGTAACTTCCACCCACAGTTCCTACATTACAGGAATATGGAAACAAATATATATTTTAAATTTTTTAAAATTCAGTTTTATTTTCAGCTCTCAATTCTTTCCCTCCCCCCAAAAGAGAAAGCAAGAAAAACAGAGTCGATTACAGTTTAGCAAAACAAACTCCCATGTTGGCCGTGTCCAAAAAATTCCTCAGTCTGTGTTACTTCTCTCTGTGGTGGGTTTCATCATAAGTCCTCTGGAAATGTGATTGCTCATTGTGTTGGTCAGGGCTCCTAATCTTTCAAAGTTGTTTGTCTTTACGATATTGCTATTACTGTAAAAATTGTCTCCTGGTTCTGCTTACTTCACTCTGTGTCCGTTCATACAAGACTTCTCAGGCTTTTCTGAAACTGCTCCCTTTATCATTTCTTACAGCACAGCAGCATTCCATCACATTCATATAACATAACTTGTTCAGTCGTTCCCCAATTGATAAATATCCCCTAAGTTTCAAAGAGGGCAGCTATACAGTGGATAGAGCACTGGATGGGGAATCAAGAAGACTCATTTTCCTGAGTTCAAATCCAGCCTTAAACCCTTACTAGCTGTATGAGCCTGGATAAATCACTTCCCATTGCTTGTCTCAGTTTCTTCATCTGTAAAATGACTGAAGATGGAAATGGCAAACCACTGCAGTATCGCTGCCAAGAAAATGCCAAATAGGGTCACAGAGAGTTGGACACAATTGAATACAACTGAAAAATTTCAGTTTCAATTTTTTTTGTCAGCATGAAAATAACTTCTATAAATGTTTGTGCACTTCTGTGTCGTTTTTCTCTCCTTTAAAATCTCTTTGAGGGTACTACGTGGTAGCAGTATTGGAATTGCCAGGTCAAAGGGTACATACAGTTTGATAGCTTTTGGGGCATAGTTCCAAATCACTCTCCAAAATAGCTGGACCAGTTCACAGTTCCACTAAAAGTATACACATGTACCTGTGTTTCCAGAGCTGCTCCAGTAATTTGCCAAATTTGCCAGTCTGATAGATGCGGTGCGATTCCTTAGAGCTTTTTTCATTTGCATTTCTCTATTAGTAAGTTAGAGCATTTTTTCATATAGCTATTGATCGTTGTGATGTCTTCTTCTGAAAACTGCCTGTTTGTATCCATTGACTATCAATCTGAGAATGGCTCTTATTCTTATAAATTCGAATTAATTCTCTCTATATTTTGGAAATGAAATCTTTCTCAGAGATATTTGCTGCAAATATTTTCCCCTCATTTCTAGCTTCTTTTAAAATTTTCTTTCCATTGTTTTGTGTGTGTGTGTGCAAAACCTTTTAATTTTATGTAATCAAAACTGGCCATTTTATCTCCTGTGAACCTCTCCATTCTTTGTTTATAAACTTCTTCTCTACCTGAAGATAATTTCTTCTATGATCCTCTAATTTGTTTATGATATAAATCTTTATGTCTAAATCACGTACACATTTGGAGCTTGTCTTAACATATTGCACACTTGTTGGTCTATATTGTTTCTGCCAGACTGCTTTCTAGCTTTCCCAACAGTTTGTGTTGAATAATGCACTGTTGCCCCAATAGCTGGATGTATCAAGATAGATTTGGATTTATCAAACACTAGTCTACGGTATGTACTTAATCTGTTCCTCTGATCAATCTCTATTTTTCACCCTATACCACATTATTTTAATGACTATGGCTCTGTAGTACGGTTTGAGAACTGGTACCATTAGGGACCCTTCCTTTCCACTTTTTCCCATTAATTCCTTGGCTGTTCTTTACCTTTTCTTCCTACAGGTAAATTGTTACTATTCTTTTCTAGATCTCTAAAGTTATTCTTTTTTAAAATTATTTATTTATTTTTAGTTTTCAAAATTCATTTCCACAAGATTGAGTTACAATTTTATCCCTGTCTTTCCCTTACTGCCCACCCCAAAATAGCAAGCCTACTGAATATCGCTTCTCCCAATCATTGCCCCCCTAACTTTCTAGTAGGGTAAGATAGATTTCTATACCCCGGTGTCTGTATATCTTATTTCCCAGTTGCATGTAAAAAAACAGAATTTTTTTTAAACATTTGTTTTTGAAAATTTGATTTCCAGATTTTTTCCTTCTTCCCTCCTCACCTACCCCCACTGGGAAGACAAGCAATTCAATATAGGTTGTACATACACAGTTACACAAAACGTTTCCATAGTAGCTATATTGTAAAAGACTAACTATATTTCCCTCCATCCTATCCTGCCCCCCACTTATTCTATTTTATATTTTGACCCTGTCCCTTTTTTTTAAGCAATTGGGGTTAAGTAAATTTCTCAAGGTTTCACGGCTAGGTGTTTCTGGGTGGATGCTAAGTGTCTGAGCCCAGATTCGATCCCCAGGTCATCCCGACACTGGGACCAGTGCTCTTACTCACTGTGCTACCTGGCTGCCCTGACCCTGTCCCTTTTCAAAAGCATTTGATTCTAATTACCTTCTCCCCCAATCTGCCCTCCCTTCTATCATCCCCCCTCTTATCACCTTGTCCCCTATTTTCCTGTAGGGTAAGATACCCAATTGAGTGTGTATGTATGGTATTTCCTTCTTAAGCCAAATTCAATGAGAATAAGGTTGTCCCATTCCCTTTCACATTCCTGCTCTTCCCCTCCATTGTAACAGTTTTCTCTTGCTTCTTTTATATGAGATAATTTATGTTAATCTATCTCTCCCTTTCTCCTTCTCCCAATAAATTCCTCTCACCTCTTAATTTTATTTTTTAGATATCACCCCTTCATATTCAACTCATCCTGTGCCCTCTGTCTATGTATACATGAACATACATATGCTCACACTCACATATATATTTATATACACATACACCCTCCTATACATACATATGTATGTATGTATGTGTACATATATATGTATATATATATATATAAACACATTTTCCCTCCAAATGTCCTCATACTGAGAAAAGATTTATGAGTTACAATTATCTTTTTTTTCCATGTAGGAATATAAATAGTTCAACTTTAATAAGTTCCTTATGATTTCTTTTTTCTGTTTACCTTCTCATGCTTCTCTTACTTCTTCTATCTGAAAGTCAAATTTTCTGTTCAGCTCTGTCTTTTTCATCAAGAATGCTTGAAAATCCTCTATTCCATTGAATGACCACATTTTTCCCTGTATCATTATACTCAGTTTTGCTGGGTAGGTGATTCTTGGTTTTAATCCTAGCTCCTTTGACCTGCAGAATATTATATTCCAAGTCCTTCCATCCCTTAATGTAAAAGCTGCTAGGTCTTATGTTATCCTGATTGTGTTTCCACAATACTCAAATTGTTTCTTCCTGACTGCTTGCAGTATTTTCTCCTTGACCTGGGAACTCTGGCATTTGGCTACAATATTTCTAGGAGTTTTCTTTTTGGGATCTTTTTCAAGAGGTGATTTGTGAATTCTTTCAATTTATATTTTGCCCTCTAGAACATCAGGGCAATTTTGCTTAGTAATTTCCTGAAAGATGGTGTCTAGACTCTTTTTTTTTTGATGATGGCTTTCAGGTAGTCCAATAATTTTTAAATTATTTCTCCTGGATTTATATTCCAAATCAATGGTTTTTCACAGTGCCTTCTATTTTTCATTTGTTTGGATCTGTTTTATAGTATCTTAATTTCTCATAAAGTCATTAGCTTCCAATTGTTCCAATGTAATTGTTTTTGAGGGCAATTGGGGTTAAGTGACATGCCCAATGTCACATGGCTAGTTTTTGTGTTGTGTCTGAGGCTGTATTTGAATTCAGGTCCTCCTGACTCCAGGGCCAGTGCTCTATTCACTCTGCCACCTAGCTGCCCCACTTCAATCTAATTTTGAAGGAGTTATTCTTTTCAGTGAGTTTTGGAAATTCCTTCTCCATCTTGCAAATTAGACTTTTAAAGACATTTTTCTCCTCACTGGCTTTTTGGGCCTCTTTTGCCATTTGAGTTAGTCTATTTTTTAAAGTGTTATTTTCTTCAGTCCAGCTGTTGACACTCTTTTCCTGATTTCCTTGCATCATTCTTATTTCTCTTCCCAATTTTTCCTCCACTTTTCTTATTTGATTTTCAGAATCCGTCTTGAGCTCCTCCATGGCCTGTAACCAGCTCGTATTTTTCTTGGAGGTTTTTGTTGCAGGAGTTCTGACTTCACTGTCTTACTCCCGCTCTAGGCCTTGATCCTTTTTGTCCCCCAAAAAGGATCCTCTGGTCTGTTTGTGCTTCCTCTGCTTGCTCATATTGCCAGCCAATTACTTGACCCTCAAGCTCTTTGCCACAATAGAACTCTGCTTCCAGAGTGGAGAGAGCTGTGTCCCAGATTGCTGGGGTTTTCACAGTTGCCAGAGCTATTAGGAGACTGCCCTCTCTGCAGCCCCCACAAGCTCTGGCTCACTGGCCACACACCCCAGGACCACCACCCAAGACCATGATCCAGATCCAAGCAGGTTAAAGCAAAAGAGACTACTCCCTGAATGGCTGCTTGGTGCCCCTACATCTGCAGGCCAAGAGTTCCTGAGGCAGCTTTGCTGGGGTGGCTGTGCAGTCACTGTGCCTCAACCCCTTCTAACCCCGGGGGTCCCCCGCCCCTGTTCCAACAGAGTTGCACACTGACCTTTTACTTGGTCTTTGGTGCAATGTGTTGAGCAGTCTGGAAACGACCACAGCTGCTGGTGATTCACTTTCCTGAAGTCTGCTCTGGCCACAGCTGGTCGGACCAGCCTGGGGTCTGCACTCGGCTCCCAGCTCTGGGTGATAGACTCTTCCTGTCATCCTGCTGGGCTGCCTTCAGTGGGAGGTTTGTTTCTCTCTGTCACTTTGTGGGGTCTATAGCCCTAAAGTTTGTTTAGAGTATTTTTTTTAATATGTATTGGAAGTGATTGGAGCGGGAGCTCATGCCAAGTTTGTGCTTCTATGCTGCCATCTTCTCTCCTATGTCTTAAGTAATTCTTTAGCAGTGGATAATAAGGCACTACATAATGTCATTTTTCTTGTTTTGGCTCAGCCTACCCATGAACAATTTATATTTTTATGAAATTATTTTGTAATTGTATTCTGAGAGTTCCTATATAGGTTGGCTGATAGATTCACAAGTTATTTTAAGTGGAATCTTCTATCTTTCTGGTAATATATAGAAATACAGATTTGTGTAGGTTTATTTTACATCCCAAAACTTTGCTGAAGTTATTAATTGTTCTAGTTTTTTAGTTGATTCTGTAGAAGAGAATCAACTAAAATACTAAAACAATTAATAACTTCAGCAAAGTTTATTAAAATCAAATAGAATCAGGGGTTGCTAATCTGTCCATAAGGGATCTCTGAGGGCCTCATATTGACTTAGTTTAAAATGTAACATTATTTATGTTTTATTGTATTTTATTTACTTTGTTAAATATTTCCTGGTTACATTTTTATCTGGTTCAGGCCACTCTCAGGAACTTTGTAAGACCTTCGGGACATGTATTTGACGCCTCTGCTTGAGAGTTCTCTGAAAAAAAAAAAAACTCATTCTATCATCTACCAAAGTGATAGTTTTCCTTCTTCTTTGTTCATGCATATTCCCTTGCTCCATTTTTCTTGTCCTATTGCCATAGCCAGCATTTCTAGCATAGTATTGAGTGCTAATGATGACAATAGGCATCCTTTATCCCGATCTCACTGGAAAGGCCCTAGGTTATCTCCCTAATGCTGATGCTACTTATCCTATTTTTAAAAAGCTCTGTTTATCCCTACTCTTTGTAGAGTTTTGTTTAAAAAGAGGAAGGAATGTTGTATCTTGTCAAACATTTTTCTGCATCAGTTGTTATAATTATATGATTTTTGTTTTTAAAATGGTTGATTATGCTTATAATTTTCCTACTGCTAAACTAGGCTTGCATTCTTGGTATAAATCCAGCCTGATCATGGTGTCATATCTTTGTGATATGTTGCTGTATCCTCTTTGCTAACGTTTTATTTAAAATTTTTGCATTGATATTCATTAGGGATATTGGTCTTTAACTTTTGTTCTCCATTTTGTCTCTCCTTGGTTTAGGTATGAAGACCATATTTGTGCTGTAGAAGGAAGGATAGGATTTTTTTTTCATATTCTTTTCAAACATTCTATATAGTATTGGAAGTAATTGTTCTTAGAACTCACTTATAAATATGTCTGGTCCCATGTTTTCTTATTTTTTTGCAAGTTCATTTATGGTCTGTGCAATTTCTTTTTCTGAGATAGAGTAATTTAAATACTCTATTTCCTTTTCATTTAAAATGTGAAATTTATATTTTTTAAATATTTATCTATTTTAGTTAGATTGTCAGTATTATTGGCATATAGTTGGGTAAAAAAGCTCCTAATAAGTTCCTTAATTTCTTTACTTGTTACAAATTTGTCCCTTTCACTTTTGATACTGGTATTTTTTTTTCTTTCTTTTAAAAGTCAACTAATAGCTTATCTATTTCATAATTTTTTTAAAAAATAGCTCCTGATTTTATTTATTATTTATTTTTCAATTTTGATTTTCAGTTTTTCAGATTTGGTAATTGATTTTTTTTTCTTATTTGTTGTTATTCTAGTGTTGAAAGTTGACTTTTCTCTTTTATTGATGAAAGTGTTTAGAGATACACATATCCTTTGGCTACATTCGCAAAATTCTGGCATGCTGCCTCATTGTTGTCATCATTTTTTAGTGGAATTATTGATTATCTCTATGATTTGTTCTTTGATCCACCCTTTCTTTGGGATTAAGTCACTTAGTTTCTAATTAATTTTTAATCTTTGCTTCCTTTATTGAATATATTTTTATTGCATTATGGTCAATAAAAGAACCATTTAATCTTTCTGCTTTTCTAAATTTATTTGCATGGTTTTTATGCCCTAATACCTTAGATACTTATTATGTGAAACTCTGGGTAACTCAGTTAACCTCTGTTTGCCTCGGTTTCCCCAGCTTTAAAATGGAAATGATAATTGCACCTACCTCACAGGATTGTTGTGAGGATCAGATGAGATAATATTTGTATAGTGCTTAGCACATCGGCAAGTACAAAGTAGTGCTTTACACTTCTTCCTTTCCTTTTTTCTCCTTCCAAAGGCTATTATATCCAACTTTTATAAAAATCTAATCAGAGCCTTCATTTATTATTTTTTCCTTTTATGATTAGATTCTCTAGGATAAATTGAGCCCTCCAGTATTATAGTCTTACTATCTATGATTCCCTACAACTTGCTTAACTTTTCCTTTAAAAATTTAGATGCTGTGCATTTGGTACACATATGGTTATTATTGATATTAATTCATTATCTATGGTACCTTTCTGCACAATGTAGTTTCCTAGTTTCTCTTTTAATTAAGTCTACTTCTGTTGTTGCTTTGTTGGAGATGATGATCACCACTCTTGACTTTTTTATTTTGACTGAAGCACAATAATTTCTGCTCCAGCCTCTTATTTTAATTCTATGTATATCATTGTGTTTCAAATGTGTTTCTTGTAAATAGCATTATTATTGGATTCTGGCTTCCAGCCCTTTCTGCTTTTCTTATCCATGTGATAGGTGAATTCATACCACTCACATTCACACTTATGATTGTTCATTATGCATATTCTTTTATAGTTCTCCTTCCCCTTGTTTCCCATCTTCTCTTTGATGTGGGATTTCTTGACATATGATTTCCATACTCTTTTTATTTTTATGACCATGGCTTTCAAGAAGTCCAATGATTCTTAAATTATTTCTCCTTAATTTATTTTGTAGGACAGTTGTTTTTGCTGTAAGATATTTCACATTTTCTTTCCCCCCCACTCTTTCTTGTGTTTTAATATTTATTTATGTTTCAATATTTGATTTAACTTGATGCTTCATGCAGTCATTAGTTTCTCTTTTGTCAGTCAATTTTCAGTGTCAGAATCACAGTTTGAAGGCAAGTCTTCTTTTCCAAGTCTAAGGTTCTTACCATTTTATCACTTCATTTAGTTTTAGCAAATATTTACTCCTTTTTAAAAAAAGTTTTCTATTTCAGCCAAACTGACTCCCATTCTGCTGTCTGGAACTGATATAACATCCTCCCTCCTCATCTCTACCTCTTAGAATTCTTAGCTGCCTTCAAGGTTGTACTCAGGAGCTATGTCCTCCAGGAAGCCTACCAGAGGGGTCCCAGTTACGGTTTTCTTTCTCTCCTCAGACTATGTTGTATTCACTTATCAGGTGCATATACTTCGCTCTAGTAAAATGAAGCCTTCTTGAAGGCATGGATGAGTTTTCATTTGTTGGTACCCCCAGCAGCACAAAGCCAATTAAGAAGTGCTTACTGAATGAATGAATTTCTCTTGTGTCCTGGGCTCTGTGCTGGAACACTGCGGATCCAAAGAAGAAAAGGAGTCAGTTCCTCCCTGTCTGCCCTCATTGAGCTTACATTCTTCCTGGGAGGGATACCATATATACAAGGAAGGAGCACTAATGACTATGAGGGTCAGGGAAGGTTCCTTGTCAGAGGCAAATGTGTCCCACCCTCACCCTTAACTTTGCATGATGAACATTCATCCTGGAAATTAGCAACACTTTATGTGGG